>NW_026280185.1:0-102667 GCF_023373465.1 Oncorhynchus keta | reverse complement strand
CATTTCAGTTTTGTTCTACTTCTTTGTTGACACTGACTGCTTACGGGACTATACCAGAATGTCAGTTCCCTCTAGCTGAATGCTGTGGTGTATCACACTGAGCTTTTTAGATACCGATTTCAACAGTAGGTCAAAGTTTGCTGGGAAGAGTCAATATTGTAGTACACAGAAAAAAAAAGTTAATGCACATTTGTATGTTTACATTAAATTTATTTTTGTAGCAATGTGTTTGTTTACATGTAAACAGAACGTTCACATTTGCATGTCCATTTTTACATTTCTTACATATAAAGTCAAATAGTGAACAGAACATTTGGCACAAAGTGACATCCATGCAAAATAAAATAAAAAGTTTAAAAAGCAACAATGAAAACCTGAGATAGTTCTGTAAAAAAAAAAATATATAAAAAAAAATGTACCTCCTCATGTCACGCTACAAGTTCCCCTCTTCTTGGTGGACATCCTGTCGCCCTTGTTGGTCTGGACAGAGATTTTTGTCAACATCACATATCTTGTCTAATAATATAATCCAGTTCCCCTGGGCCCAGACGTCAATATCAACGTCTATTCCACGTTGGTTCAATGTAATTTCATTGAAATGACATGGAAACAACGTTGTTCAACCAGTGTTTCAAATAAGCTAGCAAGTTTACCTCAATTACCTCGTTAGACTCTTGTATTGCCCTTGATCATGATTTTCAGTTCCATTACATTACACAGAAGAGAAATTGGACGAAGGCGTCTTCTGAATGGGGAAGTATTGTTAATTAAGAGCCACAATGCTCGGTCTGAACATTAACAAGCATTGCTTGCGATTAGGGTTTGGAAACAGTAGGACCTTATCTTTCATATCTGCATCTTTTAAAAACATTTTTTTATTACAAAAGGTTCATTTGATACACACATTAACATTTTGTTGTTGCAAATATATTTTCAGATTTTGGTTTGCGCAAATGTGTAACCTAGTCCTAACCCTTTCGCGACTGCTCTCCTCTAATGTCCTTTCCCAGCCTCCGTACTTTCTGCTGGCCCCGCCCCTTTGTTGCTTCTTCTCGAAAGCGTACAGGCCGCTCTTTGAAAAGCTAGTTAGATAGCTAACTAGAAGACTATTGAACACTTCGAAAGGGAAACATAAAACTTGAGTTGGTGAGTAAAGCATTAGATATCTAACAATGGTCATAACGGGTCGCCCAGACGTCGTTATTAGTCGTTAGGTTTGCATAACCACTAGCTAGCTATCTGCTCTTCAGACCAGCTGCTGTTTAGCTTAGTAGCTAGCTAGCTAATAGCTCCTACTAACCCATTTGAAGCTGTGCTCAAACTCAGTCGATACACAAATACAAGTATTGTTTTCTGACTGGTAACTACACGCAGATCGATTTTAGCTGTATAGAATAGCTATGTTAGTTAGCTTGTTAGCTATGTTAGTTAGCTTGTTAGCTAGCGGAATTATGCTTCCAGGTTGGATCCTTCAAAATAAAAGCCGTCATAGGAATATTTAAATTAATTAATGGTCACCTGATATTGTTCTATTTAGTAAAAACAAATGTTTTATCAAATGAATGATAGAAAATGTAACGAGTTGACACACTTGACAGCAATGGAATCTGACTATACATGTAGATATTGGATGGTACAGAGTGTTTTTGTATTACACCACATCCTCCTATCTACACAGGTGACCTCACAAGGAATTCCCCTCCTGCTCTGGTGGGAGGAAGAAGATCCAGTGTCATGACAACTCAGAACCTGGAATAACTTGTCTTGGTCGGAGACTCACAAAAGCAGCACTTCCTGAAACTCCCAGTGTGGGAGGAGAGATCTAGGAGACCTTTGAATCCATATGAAAGGAAAGACACCTCACCCTATTTTTTTGTTGTTGACCAAGACACATTGTAACTCATCAGAATAGGATAATTTAAGAATCTTCTGGGACAAAATGGATCGAGAGAAGGGATTGTTGATGGATGAAATCGAAAAGGGTTTATGGAATTTAACCGAGGACAATCTGCGTTACCTTTGTGAACGTCATGGACACTGTGGGAAAGATGGCTTCAGGGTTAAAGGAATGGATCACCGCTCGTTGCGGCGTAAAATCCTGGAGGAAATGTGGGACAATACGGATTCAATGAAATCAGAGGAGCAGGGAATATCTTGGTTAGTCCAACTGAAAGAGGACATCAGGAGGATACAGGAGGAGGGTAGCAGTGCTGCTGATGATGATGATGCTGTAGACTGTGACGAAGAATGGAACGGAGAGGGCGGGGTTCAGTTACCTAGCAATGGGTTGGAGGTGGAGCCCATGAGTTCCAGCCAATCTGATGATGATGGCGATGTAGACTGTGATGAAGAAAGGGACGAGGAGGTCAGGGATTGGATGGCTAGCGATGGGCTGGAGGTGGAGTTGTCTCCAGAGAGACACACACCAGAGCAGAGAGTGAGAGAGGTGAGTACTTGATTTCCCAGTCTTACATTTTGTTTCGCAGGTCTTTCCTTGATTCCTTGACCTCCCTTTATAAAAAAGATCTGATGTTCCTCCTCTTGGTCTTTCTCCACATCTGGGGTGTAATCATTATTCCAAACAGTTGTAAAAAGTTTTACAACGGGGGGTGTTTTATATAAGACAAAGTCGGGTAGGTCCCTCCCCGTTTTCATTCCGTTGACTTCTGTTTGTGTTCTTGTGAATACACCCCTGATGCTCCTCCTCTTGGCCTTTTCTCATGCAATGGATTTTGAGAAGTAGTTTGAATAATTGAGGAGGAATCGAGGAGAGACTTGGCGGGTAGGAGATGGTGTCCCAACCTGTTTCATTTGGTATTTTTACCGTTTCCAGGACAAGCCTCCCCGGCCCCCCGCCACCCCCTCGAAGTCCCCGGGTCGTGTGTCCCGCGGCAGCGCCCTACTGCGCTGTCTGAAGAAGAGGGTGTCTGTGCAGCTTGACGACAGCAAGACAACTCGCACAGGAGAGAAATCTCACAGCCCGTCTAGCGCTAAACGATGCAAGAAAAGTCTCCCGGGAGACAGGCCAAGCTCCCATATCTGTGATGACTGTGGGAAGAATTTAGGAAGTCAAAAAAGCCTGAAAAGCCACATGCGCGTTCATACCGAAGACAAACCTCACGAGTGCTCCGAGTGTGGGGAGACGTTCCGTCTGTTAAGAAGCCTTAAAAAACATCAGAAACTTCACACTGGTGAGGTTAGAGGGACGAAGAAAGTCAAAGTCCCTCATCCGTGTCCTCACTGCGGGACGATGCTAGCGTCGAAGAAAGAATTAAAGGATCATCTGAGAATCCGCCACACTGAGAAAACTCAGCTCTGCTCTGAATGTGGCAAGAGATTCTCTAGCACCTACGCCCTGAGGAAACACCAGAGACTACACACTGGGGAGCAGCTCCACCTCTGCCCTGACTGTGGGAAGACCTTCTATACTCAGGCACACTTGATATCTCACCAGAGGGTCCATGCTGAACACAGGGAAAGGCCGCATGTGTGTCCCGTCTGTGGGAGGGGCTTTACAGCAGCTTCGTCCTTGAAGTCACATCAGAGTATTCACACCGGAGAGAAACCTTACCTCTGCTCTGAATGCGGGAAGAGTTTCAGAACATTAGGACACTTCACAACACACCAGAAGCAGCATGTCGAAGCAAAGCCATCTTTCCCTTGCCCTGTTTGCAATCAGTGTCTCTCAACAAAGCGCAACCTGATATTTCACCAGAGAATGCACACGGGAGAGAAGCCTTACCATTGCTCTCAGTGTGACCGGCGCTTTGTTAATGAGCAGAAATTGAAAAGTCATCAGCGTGTACACACTGGAGAGAAGCCCTACCTTTGCTCCCAGTGTGGGAAAAGTTTTGCTCTTTCACAGAATCTTAAAAAGCATCTCAGGGTGCATTCAGGTGAGAGACGTTACAGATGTACCTATTGTGTAAAGAGTTTCATTTCTTCATCTGGTCTGAAATCACACCTGCAAACGCACACTGGAGTGAAACCCTGCCACTGCCCTGAATGTGGGAAAGGTTTCTCAGAGAAGAGAGCTCTGAAGAATCACATGCTCACACACGGGAGAGAAACCGCTCCAACGTTCCAATGTCTGTGAGAATGTAACTCGGCACCCGGAGATACACGCTGGGGTTGAAGAGCATAAATAACTGCCATTAGAATGAGTCGCTCTGGATAAGAGCGTCTGCTAAATTACTAAAACGTTTTAAAATAAAACTTAGATATTGTACACGGCTGCCTTCCCGACTCCCACGTGATAGACTGTCTGATTTTCTCTGAAAAGACTTACCAAGAAACTACCATTAACTAGTTATTTTGTGTCTGGGTGTTCTGTTTATGAATTGTCTGCTTGCTTTGAACTGTTCTATCTAGCCTGAATCCATAACCTGTTTTGTGCGAATATGTGTGTGTATATATAAATGTATATATGACTCCCATTTTGGCATGTATTTAGCAGTGTAAGGTGCAGTTACCAATGTGGACACAAAAAGGACACCACTTGCCTGTTTAATGTTGTGAGGTTGCTTCACTTGTCTTCTACTATGGTTGGCTCGCGCTATGGCCGTTTTAGAAGAGGTCTGCCAAGACAACTGTACACATCTGAACGAAGCAACTAGATAAATACATTATGACATCTTATTCACGAGGTAACGAACACGCCTGCACTGATCTGCCTCGTATCTTTTGCATAGTCATGGGATTGATCAAAAGGACTCCGCCTACAATGGGCTGTTATAATTTTCAAAAATAATACTGAAGTGAAGTACATTTATTTGTCAAAACAGGCTGATTTAATAAGCCTGTGGGGGGGGTAGTCTGCCATTGTAAATAAGAATTTGTTTGTTAACTGACTTGCCTAGTTAAATATTTATATATGTTATTTAACTAGGCAAGTCGTGGTGCTCCCTGTGCACATTGAGTGCGAGTGTGCATGTGAGTTGGCCCCCGTGAAAAGGATGCAACCCGGAGATATACAGTGCAACAGGTAACCGAGCGGTTAAGAGCGGTTAACCGAAAGGTCACTGGTTCGAATCCTTGAGACGAATAGGTGAAAATCTGCCCTTGAGCAAGGCACTTAACTCTAAATGCTCCTGTAAATCGCTCTAGATAAGAGCGTCTGCTAAATGTTTTATATAGACTGTCCACAAGTCAGCGTTTTGCGAACGTGAGTAGGTTACGTTGAAAACAGTTTTCCATTTTGGATGCGGTCTCCAGTTAATTTCTAGGCCGAGGCTAGGAATATAAAGTGTTCTCCCCTGCCTCCGTCCCTCTCCTTTAGATTGTCTCCAGTTAATTTCTAGGCCGAGGCTAGGAATATAAAGTGTTCTCCCCCTGCCTCCGTTTCCCGAGGCTAGGAATATGTCTCCCCCTTCCGTTTCTAGGCCGAGGCTAGGAATATAAAGTGTTCTCCCCCTGCCTCCGTTTCTAGGCCGAGGCTAGGAATATAAAGTGTTCTCCCCTGCCTCCGTCCCTCTCCTTTAGATTGTCTCCAGTTAATTTCTAGGCCGAGGCTAGGAATATAAAGTGTTCTCCCCTGCCTCCGTCCCTCTCCTTTAGATTGTCTCCAGTTAATTTATAGGCCGAGGCTAGTAATATAAAGTGTTCTCCCCCGCCTCCGTCCCTCTCCTTTAGATTGTCTCCAGTTAATTTATAGGCCGAGGCTAGTAATATAAAGTGTTCTCCCCTGCCTCTGTCCCTCTACTTTAGATTTTTTTCTTCTCAAAACTAAGGATACACATCATGTTTTGTGTTATTTTACACACATTCACGTTTCTCTCTTTAAACGATGCTTTACTCCCCTCTTCTGAACCCTCGACCAATGTGATCGACATGGAGCTGTAGCCTCATATTTCTGAACGGCTGGAATATATCAACTCTGTGGCGATTTGAAAGAATATTCCCAAAAGGCTTTACTGTCTGTTGTGGCGGATATTGCCTTGAATAAGACGCAGTTTACACGCTGCATTGGAGCGAAAACGATCAGCCAGAGTTACTGAACACTAAATGCTTCCTCCATTAGCTTGCTACTGGCAACATTATGTTATCGCAATAAATGAGGTTCTATTATTATTAATAATAATAATAACATCCATTAATTACATGGCAGTTTTAGAAGCAGTCTGAAGAAGCAACTAGCCACATGTGTTTATATATTTATTTAAAGGTCTAGGCTCCTATTCTTCTGAATGGGTGTATCTCTATCCGCTTCTTGGAATGTGTCATTGCTTAAGAACTAATGAATTATATTTTTAACAGACCCACGTTATGTTCCCCGGGCGCCGAACACGTCGATTTATTAAGGCAGACTTCCCGCACCTCTCTGAGTCAGAGGAGTTGTTAAATGCATTTCAGTTGAAGGTATTTAGTTGTACAACTGTCTAGGTATCCCCCCTTTCCCCTGGACTCATCTTTTAGTTCTACATCAATACATGCACAATTCATAATGTAGATTATAGTTGTACAACTGTCTAGGTATCCCCCCTTTCCCCTGGACTCCCAGGAGTCATCTTTTAGTTCTACATCAATACATGCACAATTCATAATGTAGATTAGTGTTCATAGTGTACTCTGTAGTTTTTATCTTACTGTTCATAGTGTACATACTGTATGTGAATTGTGTATATCTTGTCCGTATATTCTGTTTGTAGCCTAGATTCTGTTTGTGTCAGCACCATATCACCGAGTCAAATTTCTGTACATGCGAATAAAGGTGATTCTCCATTCCATCCGTTGATTGGAGGGGGAAGTTGACATGTCTCACACAGTTGTTCATCTGTTTCATTTTGATGTGTTTTTTTAATGTTTAAAAATTAAACGTGTTTTTCCAAATAATAAGTCATGTTTGTTCCTGCTTGGCCCCAGTGGTGAGACTGGTTTGGATGCTGAGTCATGAAGTTGAGCTAATCTTTCGGTCTTGTATGTAATCTTTCTTAATCCAGTGTTTCCCAACCAAACTCGGTCCGTTTTAGTTTTTGCCCCCTCCAGTACTTCACAGCTGATTCAAATAATCAACCAATCATCAACATTTGCCCATTTGAATCCGCTGTGTCGTGTTCGGGCAAAAACCAAAACGTGGCAACCCTTGGGGTTCCGAGGACCGAGTTTGGGAAACGCTGACTTAATCCCGCGGAAACAAAAGCGGTTTGAAGTGGATAGAAAATGGGATGTATTCATTAGTTGCAGGTCATAGCAAACAGTTTTGCAACATAAAATGTTATGCAATGAAAACTAGTTTCGTTTGGACAAATCCCGAGTAAATACACCCAATGGATTAATGTACAGATAATTTCATAAAACTACTTTCACGTTTGCTTTCATCGCCCCATTTGGCAAATTACTCAATCATAAACAATACAACTAGTGAAAATCACCAGTAAACTCGCTGAACACTCTTTCTCTCTGTGCTGTGTAGAATTGCTTGCTGTTTGGGATTTTAGTCTGGGTTTCTGTACAGCACTTTGAGATATCAGCTGATGTAAGAAGGGCTAGAAACATACAATTTGATTTGACATAGGCACGTGGGATAATACATGTACTCGTATGTTCGTGTACTGAGTAATTGTTCTTCGAATTTATCTATGACGCAATATAGTGTTATCTATGTCACCAATGAGCGTAGTTGTATTACTGTTCTCGAGACCCTTCTGCTCTCAGGTCCTTCCTGCTCGCCCCGCCCCTTTGTTTTGTTCTCATCTGGAACGTGAACAGGCCGCTTGCGTTTTGAACAGGTAGAAGCTAGAAGACGACTGAAAACGAAGAAAGGATTATGTTTACAATCCAACCGGTGAGTAAATCATTAAGGTATCTACTAACGGCCAAAAATATGCAATTAGCAAGTTGTTAGGTTTACATAACCGCTCATTTAGCTGAAGCTTCTCTTCAGACTAGCTGTTTTTTTTTAGCTTAGTAGCTAGTTAGCTAATTGCTCTTGTAAACAATGTTTTAAGATGTAGTTCAAACTGAGTCGATATTCAAATAAAATTATTGTTTTCTGACTCGAAGCTACATGCATATCGATTGTAGCTATATGAAATCATCAACGAGTTACCGTTGTATTTTCTGTCTGTATTAGCCATGTTAGCTAACGTTAGCTGCTTCTTCTTCTTTAGGATTTGATTGGCGAATCGCATCCAACTTTTAGGGGCGCACGGCGCCACCTACTGTACTGGTGTGAGGCCATTCGGCCTACGTACGTTAATTGATATGGTAATACAAAATTAGGGATAAGGAAAATTGCCCTGCCAACTATTACCCATCTATAATGAAGAACACCACCCCAATCCACTATTTAACCCTCTCCTAACTCTACTCCAGACCAATGTCTGAGAGAACAGAACACTACCACTCTCTGTTTCTCCACGCTCTCCACCAGGTCTGAGAGAACACATACACTACCACTCAACACTCTGTTTCCTCCACCAGGTCTGAGAGAACAGAACACTACCACTCAACACTCTGTTTCCCCACGCTCTCCACCAGGTCTGAGAGAACAGAACACTAACACTCTCTGTTTCTCCACGCTCTCCACCAGGTCTGAGAGAACAGAACACTAACACTCTCTGTTTCTCCACGCTCTCCACCAGGTCTGAGAGAACACTAACACTCTCTGTTTTCCCCATGCTCTCCACCAGGTCTGAGAGAACAGAACACTACCACTCAACACTCTGTTTCCCCCACGCTCTCCACCAGGTCTGAGAGAACAGAACACTACCACTCTCTGTTTCTCCACGCTCTCCACCAGGTCTGAGAGAACACTTACACTACCACTCAACACTCTGTTTCCTCCACCAGGTCTGAGAGAACAGAACACTACCACTCAACACTCTGTTTCCCCACGCTCTCCACCAGGTCTGAGAGAACAGAACACTACCACTCAACACTCTGTTTCCCCACGCTCTCCACCAGGTCTGAGAGAACAGAACACTACCACTCAACACTCTGTTTCCCCACGCTCTCCACCAGGTCTGAGAGAACAGAACACTACCACTCAACACTCTGTTTCCCCACGCTCTCCACCAGGTCTGAGAGAACAGAACACTACCACTCAACACTCTGTTCCCCCATGCTCTCCACCAGGTCTGAGAGAACAGAACACTAACACACTCTGTTTCCCCACGCTCTCCACCAGGTCTGAGAGAACAGAACACTACCACTCAACACTCTGTTTCCCCCATGCTCTCCACCAGGTCTGAGAGAACAGAACACTACCACTCAACACTCTGTTTCCCCATGCTCTCCACCAGGTCTGAGAGAACAGAACACTACCACTCAACACTGTTTCCCCACGCTCTCCACCAGGTCTGAGAGAACAGAACACTACCACTCAACACTCTGTTTCCCCACGCTCTCCACCAGGTCTGAGAGAACAGAACACTACCACTCAACACTCTGTTTCCCCACGCTCTCCACCAGGTCTGAGAGAACAGAACACTACCACTCAACACTCTGTTTCCCCACGCTCTCCACCAGGTCTGAGAGAACAGAACACTACCACTCAACACTCTGTTTCCCCCATGCTCTCCTGACAGCACATATGGATCTGCCCCCCAGCGAATCGATAGCGAATCGATAAGCCAGTGTATCGGTCTGTCTGCTGACTTGAAGTGCTTCCTACTGGATATCACAGCAACACCGGGACACAGTGCCCTTCACGCCCTCTTGAGGAGCACTAATGTCCAGCAACGACCTGGGAAGTAGCTACCTAGTAGCCAATAGCAGGGTGACAGTCACAGTAAGCGCACGCATACAACTCATGAAGCAACAGTACAATCAAAAATAAACAATCGTCAGTTTTATAACTGAAAATGTGTAATTATTTGTGTAAAACTAACAATGAAATACGACTGCCTCATCCTCTGGCTTCAGAACAGAAGTCCAATTTCTCGCGGTATCTCAATGTACGGTCGCTGCCTTTTAAGAAACCGAAGGGGGAGAAAGGGGAGCGATTTCCACCCACCCCTTTCCACACACCCACTACTTTCCTTTCGACATGCCCACTCATTATACACGCCCACTACTTTCCTTTTGACACACCCACTACTTTCCTATCAACACACCCACTCATTATACACGCCCACTACTTTCCTTTCTACATGCCCACTACTTTCCTTTTGACACGCCCACTACTTTCCTTTCGACACACCCACTCATTATACACGCCCACTACTTTCCTTTCGACACGCCCACTACTTTCCTTTTGACACGCCCACTCATTATACACGCCCACTACTTTCCTTTTGACACACCCACTCATTATACACGCCCACTACTTTCCTTTCGACACGCCCACTCATTATACACGCCCACTACTTTCCTTTCGACACGCCCACTACTTTCCTTTCGACACACCCACTCATTATACACGCCCACTCATTATACACGCCCACTACTTTCCTTTCGACACGCCCACTACTTTCCTTTTGACACACCCACTCATTATACACGCCCACTACTTTCCTTTTGACACGCCCACTCATTATACACGCCCACTACTTTCCTTTCGACACGCCCACTACTTTCCTTTTGACACGCCCACTCATTATACACGCCCACTACTTTCCTTTTGACACACCCACTCATTATACACGCCCACTACTTTCCTTTTGACACGCCCACTACTTTCCTTTTGACACGCCCACTCATTATACACGCCCACTACTTTCCTTTCGACACACCCACTACTTTCCTTTCGACACACCCACTCATTATACACGCCCACTACTTTCCTTTCGACACGCCCACTCATTATACACGCCCACTACTTTCCTTTCGACACACCCACTACTTTCCTTTTGACACGCCCACTCATTATACACGCCCACTACTTTCCTTTTGACACGCCCACTACTTTCCTTTCGACACGCCCACTCATTATACACGCCCACTACTTTCCTTTCGACACGCCCACTACTTTCCTATCAACACACCCACTCATTATACACGCCCACTACTTTCCTTTCGACACACCCACTCATTATACACGCCCACTACTTTCCTTTCGACACGCCCACTACTTTCCTTTCGACACGCCCACTACTTTCCTTTCGACACGCCCACTACTTTCCTTTCGACACGCCCACTACTTTCCTTTCGACACACCCACTCATTATACACGCCCACTACTTTCCTTTCGACACGCCCACTACTTTCCTTTCGACACGCCCACTACTTTCCTTTCGACACGCCCACTACTTTCCTTTCGACACGCCCACTACTTTCCTTTCGACACGCCCACTCATTATACACGCCCACTACTTTCCTTTTGACACGCCCACTACTTTCCTTTCGACACGCCCACTCATTATACACGCCCACTACTTTCCTTTCGACACACCCACTCATTATACACGCCCACTACTTTCCTTTCGACACACCCACTCATTATACACGCCCACTACTTTCCTTTCGACACACCCACTCATTATACACGCCCACTACTTTCCTTTCGACACGCCCACTCATTATACACGCCCACTACTTTCCTTTCAACATTTACATTTAAGTCATTTAGCAGACGCTCTTATCCAGAGCGACTTCACACCCACTCATTATACACGCCCACTACTTTCCTTTTGACACACCCACTCATTATACACGCCCACTACTTTCCTTTCAACACACCCACTCATTATACACGCCCACTACTTTCCTTTTGACACGCCCACTCATTATACACGCTCAGTACTTTCCTTTCTACACGCCCACTACTTTCCTTTCGACACGCCCACTCATTATACATGCCCACTACTTTCCTTTCAACATTTACATTTAAGTCATTTAGCAGACGCTCTTATCCAGAGCGACTTCACACCCACTCATTATACATGCCCACTACTTTCCTTTTGACACACCCACTCATTATACACGCCCACTACTTTCCTTTCGACACACCCACTCATTATACACGCCCACTACTTTCCTTTCGACACGCCCACTCATTATACACGCCCACTACTTTCCTTTCCACTCATTATACATGCCCACTACTTTCCTTTTGACACACCCACTCATTATACACGCCCACTACTTTCCTTTCGACACACCCACTCATTATACACGCCCACTACTTTCCTTTCGACACACCCACTCATTATACACGCCCACTACTTTCCTTTTGACACGCCCACTCATTATACACGCCCACTACTTTCCTTTCTACACGCCCACTACTTTCCTTTCGACACGCCCACTCATTATACACGCCCACTACTTTCCTTTTGACACGCCCACTACTTTCCTTTCGACACACCCACTCATTATACACGCCCACTACTTTCCTTTTACACGCCCACTACTTTCCTTTTGACACACCCACTCATTATACACGCCCACTACTTTCCTTTCGACACACCCACTCATTATACACGCCCACTACTTTCCTTTCAACACGCCCACTACTTTCCTTTCGACACACCCACTCATTATACACGCCCACTACTTTCCTTTTGACACGCCCACTACTTTCCTTTAAACTGATGTCACGACATACAGTACCAGTCAACAGTTTGGACACACCTACTCATTCCAGGGTTTTTCTTTATTTTACTTTTTTCTACATTGTAGAATAATAGTGACAACATCAAAACTATGAAGTAACACATATGGGATCATGTAGTAACCATAAAGTGTTAATAAACAAATCAAAATATATTTTATTTTTGAGATTCTTAAAAGTAGCCACTTAACATTCTCTCAACCAGCTTCATGAGGAATGCTTTTCCAACAGTCTTAAAGAAGTTGCCCCATATGCTGAGCACTTGTTGGCTGCTTTTCCTTCACTCTGCGGTCCAACTCATCCCAAACCATCTCAATTGGGTTGAGGTCAGGTGATTGTTTGTAAACAAACACTGTATAGTCTCAAAATATAGTTAAAACTGTGTCATTTAGATTTCATGGATGGTCAGTCCTTGCATCTATAGCTCTGTCAATGAATTTGAGAGTGGTTAGATTTCTCCTGCCCCATCCCACCGCTTTTTATCAAAACAGGGTCGGGGATGACGCTTTGTTATTGTTTTAACTGCTGATCGGTGCTTTAAGTAAAAAATGTAAGATTGACAATCTAATGGAGAAAATGTTTTGATTTGACAGATTCCGCAAAACTGAATGCCGCTACACATCTACATAGATGGGCAAAACTGTTGTTTCTTTTCTCTCACCATGTTCTCCTGTTTCCACAGGTGACCTCACAAGGAGATTCCACAGGGGACCTCACAAGGAGATTCCACAGGGGACCTCACAAGGAGATTCCACAGGGGACCTCACAAGGAGATTCCACAGGGGACCTCACAAGGAGCTTCCACAGGGGACCTCACAAGGAGCTTCCACAGGGGACCTCACAAGGAGCTTCCACAGGGGACCTCACAAGGAGCTTCCACAGGGGACCTCACAAGGAGCTTCCACAGGGGACCTCACAAGGAGCTTCCACAGGGGACCTCACAAGGAGCTTCCACAGGGGACCTCACAAGGAGCTTCCACAGGGGACCTCACAAGGAGCTTCCACAGGGGACCTCACAAGGAGCTTCCACAGGGGACCTCACAAGGAGCTTCCACAGGGGACCTCACAAGGAGCTTCCACAGGGGACAAGGAGCTTCCACAGGGGACCTCACAAGGAGATTCCACTGCTCTGGTGACAGGAAGAAGATCTGGTGTTATGACAACTCCAGATATGAGTTCTCTATTTTTTACTTAACCAACAATGCATTTTTAAGAACAATTAGTGTCAAGGGCTTGTAAGTAAGCATTTCACTGTAAGGTTTACACATGTTGTATTCAGCATTTCACTGTAAGGTTTACACCTGTTGTATTTGGCGCATATGAAAATGTAACATTTGATTTGACACAGGAGAGAGAGACACCTCACACTTGTTGCAGCTCCATTCAATAACCAGTTGTTATTGCTCCTTTTACCAAGAAACATTCAAACTCTGCGGGGACAAAATGAATCGAGAGGAGGGAGTGTTGATGGATGAAATCGAAAAGAGTTTATGGAATTTGACTGAGGCCAATTTACGTTACCTGTGTGAACATCATGGACATGATGGATTGGAAGTTAAAGCAATGGATCACCGCTCGCTGCGGCGTAAAATCATGGAGGAAATGTGGGACAATACGGATTCAATGAAATCAGAGGAGCAGGGAACGTCTTGGTTACTCCAACTGAAAGAGAACATCAGGAGGATGCTGGAGGATGCTAGCAGTGCACCCTCGAGTCCCCTCCAGGCTGAGGATGCTGTAGACTGTGATGAAGAGTGGAGCGGAGAGGGAGGGGCTGGGTTACCTAGCGACGGGTTGGAGGCGGAGTCCATGAGTCCCAGACAATCCAACGTCGCTGCAGACTGCGACGTGGAGGACAAGGATTGGTTACCTAGCAACAGACTGGAGGCGGAGTTAACTCCAGAAAGGCACACACTAGAGCAAAGAGTGAGAGGCGTGAGTATTTATTGTCCCAGTCGGAAAGGGAGTATTTATTGTCCCATTAGGAAAGGGAGTATTTATTTTCCCAGTCAGAAAGGGAGTATTTATTTTCCCAGTCGGAAAGGGAGTATTTATTGTCCCAGTCGGAAAGGGAGTATTTATTATCCCAGTCGGAAAGGAAGTATTTATTGTCCCAGTAGGAAAGGGAGTATTTATTTATTATCCCAGTAAGAAAGGGAGTATTTATTATTCCAGTCGGAAAGGGAGTAATTATTATCCCAGTAGGAATGGGAGTATTTATTGTCCCAGTCGGAAAGGGAGTATTTATTTATTATCCCAGTAGGAATGGGAGTATTCTTTATCCCAGTCGGAAAGGAAGTATTCTTTATCCCAGTCAGAAAGGGAGTATTTATTATCCCAGTCAAAGTGTTTCTCAACAGTCCTTCATTGATTCCTCAACTTCCTTCTATAATAATAATAATAATATAATAATAATATATGCCATTTAGCAGACGCTTTTATCCAAAGCGACTTAGTCACGTATGGGTGGTCCCGGGAATCGAACCCACTACCCTGGCGTTACAAGCGCCATGCTCTACCAACTGAGCTACAGACATTGGAGGAGAGTATCTGAGGTTCCTCCTCTTGACGTAATCGGGGATGAGGGGAATTTAAAGACTTCCTTTGACAGGTAGAGGAGCATTTCCCTGATTAACTCTGTCTCTATTTTTGTGATTTACAGGACACGTCTCTCCCGCCCCCCTCCACTCTCCTGAAGACCCTGTGTCGTGCCTCTCCCGGTACCCCCTTAATTTGGGGTCTGAAGAGGGTGTCTGTGCAGCTGGTGGACTGCAGGAAAACACCAGGGCAGAAAACACACAAGAAAACCCACTCCTGTCCTCAAGGCGGGAAGAGTCTTGCCACAAAAGATATTCTGGAGCGACATCTGCTAACTCACACTGGAGAGAAACAGAAGAATATATGCGCTGAATGTGGAAAAGTATTCAGTACATTTTCCAGCCTTACCAGGCATCTGAAAACTCACACTGGAGAGAAATGTCATGTTTCTGAAACCACATGCTCTGAATGCGGAAAGACATTCAGTACACATTCCAGTCTTAGGAGACATCTGCTAACTCACACTGGAGAGAAACCGTACGTTTGTCCTCGTGGGAAGAATTTAAATGATCCAGGCAACTTAAAGAAACACATCTTTAGAACTCACTCAGGAGAACATTTTGAAGAGGAACCTTCTGAAAACAATGTTGGTTCCTCAGAACATGATGGGGCCGTGAAGAAACAAGTCCTTCATCCATGTGCTCACTGTGGTAAGAAGTTGTCAACCAAAACAAGACTAACGATTCACCTGAAGACCCACACTGGAGAGAAACCTCACGTCTGCCCCGACTGCGGGAAGAGCTTTGCTTTCCGTCCCTCCTTCACCAAACATCAGAAACTTTGTCATTCAGAGCACGGAGGAGTGAAACGGCACCAATGTTCAGTGTGTGGGAAAGTCTTTAATCAACCAGGAGCCTTGAGGTCCCATCAAAGAACCCACACGGGAGAGAAACCCCACCTCTGCTCCGACTGTGGGAAGAGTTTCTGTTTTCGTTCGTCTCTGAGAAGACATCAGGTACTCCACGCAGGGGACAGTGCGAAGCCCCACGTGTGCTCTGTCTGTGGGAAAGGCTTCAGAGATTCTGGATACTTAAAAAAACATCAATCCATCCATTCAGGAGAGAAACCTCACCTCTGCTCCAATTGCGGAAAAACTTTCACGTCCTTCCTTAGCTTAACAAATCATTCCAAATCACATCGTCAAGATGGAAACCAATTCCAATGCCCTGAATGTAAGCGCCATTTCCCAACAAAGGAAAGGCTGACAAGCCACCGGAGGACGCATACTGGTGAAAAACCGTTCTGCTGCTCCCAATGCCACAAGCGCTTCTCTCATTCAAATAGTTATCAAAGGCACCTTCGTATGCACTCCGGTGAAAAACCCTTTGTGTGTCCTCTCTGTGGGAAGCGATTTAATGACTCTTCGAACCTTAGAACACATGTTAGAAGACATAAAGGAGAAAAGGTAGGAAAGACACAGGTCTCTGAGCCATGCCCTCACTGTGGGAAGAGGCTGGCTTCTAAGGCAGGGTTAGAGACCCACCTGCGGATCCACACTGGAGAGAAACCTCACCTCTGTGCCACATGCGGCAAGCGATTTACCTTCCTCTCCGCCTTGAGAAGACATCAGAAAACGCAGCACAGAGAGCAAGTAGCGAAGCCGCACGTCTGTTCTGTCTGTGGGAAAGGCTTCGTGGAGTCTGGAGCGCTGAAGAAACATGTGGTGACCCACGAGGAGAAACAGCACCTTTGCTCCGATTGCGGAAAGAGTTTTAGGGTGCTTCAGGCCTTGTCTATTCATCAGAGAACCAAGCATCAGAAAACAAATGAGCAAGTAAGAGAAAACAATTCATACCTCTGTCTTACTTGCGGCCAGGAATTCAATTCAAGCATAGATTAGTAATCCACGAGAGAAAGCACACAGGAGAGAAACCTTACCAATGCTCTCTGTGTGGCAGGTGCTTCGCTGATAAGACTAACATGAGACGTCACCAGACGGTGCACACAGGAGAGAAACCATTCCAATGCTCCGTCTGCGACATGAAGTTCTCTCAAGTCGCCTCTTTAATACGGCACCGGCTAATACACTCGGGTCACAAACCGCACCACTGCACTTACTGTGACAAGAGTTTCTCTCAGTCGAACACGCTGAAAACGCACATACTAACCCACACCGGAGAGAAACCGTACCAGTGCCCCGACTGTGGGAAGGGTTTCACTGAAAAGAAAGCCATTAAGAAACACCAACATGACACACACGGGACAGGAGCACACAGCAACACACTGCTTTCTCATAGAGATTGAGTCAAGACCAGAGCCCTCGGGCAAAGCCCTACCGATGTCCTGACTGAAAAAAATGTTTCTCGGAGAAAAGAGCTCTTGTGAAAACCCAGATGGCACACCGGAGCGACAGCGCCCCTTATTGTTTCATTTTGATCTGATGGTTTGAGAATGTTTTAAAATAAACATGTGCTTTTCAAAATAGTTGTGTTTTTTCTCCACTTGGCCCCAACTGTGAGTCTGGTTTGGAAACAGTCATGAATTAGAGCTCAGAACATTTTCTGGTCTTGAATGGTGATGTTTATTTTCGTATGTTTAGCTGTATAGATTAATCCTCTGGAAGCTAAAGTGGTTTCAAGTGGATAGAAACATGGATTTATATATTGATATTTCAATAATACTATTGCATTCATTTGCTGGTTTTGGCAAATTGCTCAATCACAAATCAAATCAAATTTTATTTGTAACATACACATGGTTAGCAGATGTTAATGCGAGTGTAGCGAAATGCTTGTGCTTCTAGTTCCGACAATGCTGTGATAACCAACAAGTAATCTAACCATCTAAACAAACTAGTGAAAATCGCCAGCAAACTGAACACTCCTTTCTGCGATGTATCGTCATTACATGGGCTATTACCCAAAGTGGATCAAACAGATCATTCATGTGTATTAACTCAAATCATCCTACTGAGTAATGTTACGTTTTATTTAGCCACGATGGAATGTAAACCGTATCCATGTCCTCAATGAGGATATCTTCATTCGTTCTCTCACCTCTTTTAAATGTGATAGGAAAGCATCTGACAGGAAACAGAGACAATGGAGCATGTGCTGATACAGTGTGGTCAGTAGGAGAGACTGATACAGTGTGGTCAGTAGGAGAGAGACTGATACAGTGTGGTCAGTAGGAGAGAGACTGATACAGTGTGGTCAGTAGGAGAGAGACTGATACAGTGTGGTCAGTAGGAGAGAGACTGATACAGTGTGGTCAGTAGGAGAGAGGCTGATACAGTGTGGTCAGTAGGAGAGAGGCTGATACAGTGTGGTCAGTAGGAGAGACTGATACAGTGTGGTCAGTAGGAGAGAGGCTGATACAGTGTGGTCAGTAGGAGAGACTGATACAGTGTGGTCAGTAGGAGAGAGACTGATACAGTGTGGTCAGTAGGAGAGTGTGGTCAGTAGGAGAGAGACTGATACAGTGTGGTCAGTAGGAGAGACTGATACGTTGTGGTCAGTAGGAGAGACTGATACAGTGTGGTCAGTAGGAGAGAGGCTGATACAGTGTGGTCAGTAGGAGAGAGACTGATACGTTGTGGTCAGTAGGAGAGACTGATACAGTGTGGTCAGTAGGAGAGAGGCTGATACAGTGTAGTCAGTAGGAGAGAGACTGATACAGTGTGGTCAGTAGGAGAGAGGCTGATACAGTGTGGTCAGTAGGAGAGAGACTGATACAGTGTGGTCAGTAGGAGAGAGACTGATACAGTGTGGTCAGTAGGAGAGAGGCTGATACAGTGTGGTCAGTAGGAGAGAGGCTGATACAGTGTGGTCAGTAGGAGAGAGACTGATACAGTGTGGTCAGTAGGAGAGAGGCTGATACAGTGTGGTCAGTAGGAGAGAGGCTGATACAGTGTGGTCAGTAGGAGAGAGACTGATACAGTATGGTCAGTAGGAGAGAGACTGATACAGTGTGGTCAGTAGGAGAGAGGCTGATACAGTGTGGTCAGTAGGAGAGACTGATACAGTGTGGTCAGTAGGAGAGATTGATACAGTGTGGTCAGTAGGAGAGATTGATACAGTGTGGTCAGTAGGAGAGAGACTGATACAGTGTGGTCAGTAGGAGAGACTGATACAGTGTGGTCAGTAGGAGAGAGACTGATACAGTGTGGTCAGTAGGAGAGAGACTGATACAGTGTGGTCAGTAGGAGAGAGACTGATACAGTGTGGTCAGTAGGAGAGAGACTGATAGCGAGACATTTCACTGCCTAATATCTTCTGGGCAGGCAAGCGGGGAGGGGACAATAAGTCGACCAGAGCCAGCCAATAGCAATGAGCTCACTTACACTGACAGGAACCTTGAATCTTTTTATAACGGTAAACGGCATGAATCTTATTTATCCACAATCTTTGGAAGTACAAAAGATTTATATAAAAAGATTGGAGACTGTATCTAACGATGTTCTGGGCAACTTGGATGGGGGTGGGGGCCACTTGGATGGGGGGTGGGGGCCACTTGGATGGGGGTGGGGGCCACTTGGATGGGGGTGGGGGCCACGGGTGGGGGCCACTTGGATGGGGGTGGGGGCCACTTGGATGGGGGCCACTTGGATGGGGGCCACTTGGATGGGGGTGGGGGCCACTTGGATGGGGGGTGGGGGCCACTTGGATGGGGGTGGGGGCCACGGGTGGGGACCACTTGGATGGGGGTGGGGGCCACGGGTGGGGGCCACTTGGATGGGGGTGGGGGCCACTTGGATGGGGGTGGGGGCCACGGGTGGGGCGTGGGGGCCACTTGGATGGGGGTGGGGGCCACGGGTGGGGACCACTTGGATGGGGGTGGGGGCCACTTGGATGGGGGGGGGGCCACTCGGATGGGGGTGGGGGCCACAAACAATCTGAACATCATAAAGGGTTCACAGTGGCTCAAGGGTCTGCATTACCTAATCCATAACCCCCCCCGACAGAGGATGTTGCGGTTTTAACGTAAGTTGGCTGCAATTCTACTCATTTTGCGATGGGACAGAGAGAATATTTTGTGATTTGATATCTAATTACATGGAATTCTACTCATTTTGCGATGGGACAGAGAGAATATTTTGTAATTTGATATCTAATTACATGGAATTCTACTCATTTTGCGATGGGACAGAGAGAATATTTTGTAATTTGATATCTAATTACATGGAATTCTACTCATTTTGCATTGGGACAGAGAAAACCACTGGCCGTTTTGCAGCAAATTTCCTTCTACACATCTTACCATAGGGTGGAGAGAAAGGTTTGCTGTTTTTAATATAATATTTGAGTGACGAACAAAATCAATGGGGGGCCCAGCGGTCGGTAATTGACCCACGATTACAAGAAGTTTATATAGCTGGTTAGACCAATTTACTGATCTAAAAAATGTAAGCTGACATGGGCTAATTGGGAGACTGACATAACGAGAGAAAATCTGCAGAGTTTATAAAATATCTATAAAATATTGAAATGTCACCTTGTGTACTCTACTATTCTAACTCTCAACAGTAAGTTGATACCCCGACTGAGTCCCCCCCAAAAAAAATAAAAATAATCTTAAATAAAAACATTTGTTTTGGAAATTGATGGGCCACCAGTTCGCCATCCCTGTTGTACATGAAAAGTGGAGTCAATCAGAGTGACCAGATGCAACCTGGACTCATGGGTAGACGTAACATAGTAAATGGAAACAGTCCAATTAGTATGATATGGTGCATATTAATTTGTGGATGTCCGTTATCCATTTCTTACGATATGTCACAAATTCAAATCCGTACGATATGTTCCAAATGGAAATTAGTACGATATGTTAAAAATGTTAATTTGCACGATATGGTATATATTTGCAAAATGTATGTTACACTACGAATTCCACTAACCTTTTAAGGTTGGGTAATGGTTAGCTAACATGCAAAGTTGCTAAAATGCTGAAGTTGTCTGTGATGAAATTCAAACACGCAACCTTTGAGTTGCTAGATGTTTGCGTACATTTTTGCCTTAAGTATCCTGTCTTATGTAACCATACCAAAACGTAACATATCATACTAATTTGAGTGTCCCCGGGTTTACGTTCACTATGTTACTTCTAATCTATGCGGCCAGGCTGACAAGAAGTCAGCTGGTTATGATTCATTGTATTTCTGAAGAACAATACAATTCCACTAGGACTCGCAACCATCGCAAATTCCAAAGTAACGTGCTTTGAACGTCAGAGTAGGTTCCCTGTTAAAGGAGTCATCTCCGGGGTGTCTATGGCAGTTGAGAATGAATACCTCAAGTCATCTCCTGGGTGTCTATGGCAGTTGAGAATGAATACCTCAAGTCATCTCCTGGGTGTCTATGGCAGTTGAGAATGAATACCTCAAGTCATCTCCTGGGTGTCTTTGGCAGTTGAGAATGAATACCTCAAGTCATCTCCTGGGTGTCTATGGCAGTTGAGAATGAATACCTCAAGTCATCTCCTGGGTGTCTATGGCAGTTGAGAATGAATACCTCAAGTCATCTCCTGGGTGTCTATGGCAGTTGAGAATGAATACCTCAAGTCATCTCCTGGGTGTCTATGGCAGTTGAGAATGAATACCTCAAGAAAATAATCTAAAGTGTGTATGGTGCCCGTTGCCTGAGATGATTGGTGAACGGAGGAAAAAGGAAGAAGAAAGTCAATGGTTCTATTGTTTTTTGATAAAGAGCATCTCCCTACATGCGGAGCTAGGCTAGGTAAGGTATCCATTCACCTCCCTACATGCGAAGCTAGGTAAGGTATCCATTCACCTCCCTACATGCGAAGCTAGGCTAGGTAAGGTATCCATTCACCTCCCTACATGCGAAGCTAGGTATGGTATCCATTCACCTCCCTACATGTGAAGCTAGGCAAGGTATACATTCACCTCCCTACATGCGAAGCTAGGTAAGGTATCCATTCACCTCCCTACATGTGAAGCTAGGCTAGGTAAGGTATCCATTCACCTCCCTACATGCGAAGCTAGGCTAGGTAAGGTATCCATTCACCTCCCTACATGCGAAGCTAGGTAAGGTATCCATTCACCTCCCTACATGTGAAGCTAGGCTAGGTAAGGTATCCATTCACCTCCCTACATGTGAAGCTAGGCTAGGTAAGGTATCCATTCACCTCCCTACATGTGAAGCTAGGCTAGGTAAGGTATCCATTCACCTCCCTACATGTGAAGCTAGGCTAGGTAAGGTATCCATTCACCTCCCTACATGCGAAGAAGCTAGGTAAGGTATCCATTCACCTCCCTACATGCGAAGCTAGGTATGGTATCCATTCACCTCCCTACATGTGAAGCTAGGCTAGGTAAGGTATACATTCACCTCCCTACATGCGAAGCTAGGTAAGGTATCCATTCACCTCCCTACATGTGAAGCTAGGCTAGGTAAGGTATCCATTCACCTCCCTACATGCGAAGAAGCTAGGTAAGGTATCCATTCACCTCCCTACATGCGAAGCTAGGTAAGGTATCCATTCACCTCCCTACATGCGAAGCTAGGCTAGGTAAGGTATCCATTCACCTCCCTACATGCGAAGCTAGGTAAGGTATCCATTCACCTCCCTACATGTGAAGCTAGGCTAGGTAAGGTATCCATTCACCTCCCTACATGTGAAGCTAGGCTATTTAAGGTATACATTCACCTCCCTACATATGAAGCTAGGCTAGGTAAAGTATACATTGAGAATGTTTGTTGTCAGTCGAGAGAACCGGGGACGATGTGTGTGGAAAAATGTATTTTATGCTTGTTGCCCCAGTAAATAATTGTACAGCACAAGAATCGAAAAAACTGGACATATTGTGGCTGCGGCAGAAAAGTTGCTGGGTTTGCAGGAGTTCATAGCTGAAGACCTAAAAATGCTACTGGCAGGTACGGAAGATTTTCCTCCCAGGTTCCTGAGCGTCAGTAGGGATTGGCTTTGCTGTTTTTAACAGAATAAAATAGGATGTTTTTGTTCAGTTTTTTGTTGTTGCCGTTGGTAGTCTGTATGGATTTCTCCCCACCCCCCCAACTCCCACAATGCTCCTGTTTTGTGAGATCTTTTTGTTTTCATCCCACACAGTAGGTGGTGGCGTGCACCTCTGTTTGTTTGCGGACCGCCATAATACCATAGAAGAAGAAAAGCTAGCTACAAGACAACAGCGTTAAAATCGAGCTGGTGAGTAAAGCATCTACCAATAAAGGGGTCACCCACATGATGTATTTGGTAGCTAGGTTACATAACCGTTGACACAAGATGGCGCCAACAGACATGGTCAACCTAGCTCATAGCTGGCTATTTTATTTATTTAACCAGGAAAAGCTATGAGCTTCTAACTTTGCAATATTTTTATTTTTGTGTGTTATTTGTAACAATATTTGCATTATTATCTACAGCCGAAAATAACTTTTGGATATTAGATGAGCATGAATTTGACTTCTTGACCTGGATTCTTTATTTGAACTTTCTGAGACAGGTAATTATTTTCATCCCGGGAGCTGCACTAAAACACTGACGCCGGAGAACAAGGAGCCCTAGTCAGACACAGGTGGCGTGCATACCATCCATTCAGAGTACATTACTCGTTAACGTTCAGTCCCTGGACAATAAAGTAGACAAGCTCAGGGCGAGGATCTCCTTCCAGAGAGACATCAGGGACTGTAACATACTCTGTTTTACGGAATAGTGTCTCTCTCTGGATATATTGTCTCCCGTCCATTCAGCCTCACGGGGGTTCTCCGTCCATCGCGCCGACAGGAAGAAAGAATTCCCCAGGAAAAATCTAATCACATTTTATTGGTCACATATTCAGCAGATGTTATTGTGGGTGTAGCGAAATGCTTGTGTTCCTAGCTCCAACAGTATAGTAATATCTAAAAGTAATACACATGAAAAAGTAAAAGATGTATATGTGATGGGATGTACAGATATTATGGACAGTATGTGGAAAGAACATTTTGTATATCTGTAGAATTCATAGGATAGAATAGTATATGTACAGCAATAGTTGAATAGAACACAGTATGTATATATGAATGAGTGTTCTCTTATTAAAGTGAGGCGGAAGGGTAGCCTAGTGGTTAGAGTGTAGAGGAGGCAGGGTAGCCTAGTGGTTAGAGTGTAGAGGAGGCAGGGTAGCCTAGTGGTTAGAGTGTAGAGGAGGCAGGGTAGCCTAGTGGTTAGAGTGTAGAGGCGGCAGGTAGCCTAGTGGTTAGAGTGTAGGGGCGGCAGGTAGCCTAGTGGTTAGAGTGTAGAGGAGGCAGGGTAGCCTAGTGGTTAGAGTGTAGGGACGGCAGGTAGCCTAATGGTTAGAGTGTAGAGGAGGCAGGGTAGCCTAGTGGTTAGAGTGTAGGGACGGCAGGTAGCCTAGTGGTTAGAGTGTAGAGGAGGCAGGGTAGCCTAGTGGTTAAAGTGTAGGGGCGGCAGGGTAGCCTAGTGGTTAGAGTGTAGAGGAGGCAGGGTAGCCTAGTGGTTAGAGTTAGGGTAGCCTAGTGGTTAGAGTGTAGAGGAGGCAGGTAGCCTAGGTTAGTGTAGAGGAGGCAGGTAGCCTAGTGGTTAGAGTGTAGAGGAGGCAGGGTAGCCTAGTGGTTAGAGTGTAGGGACGGCAGGTAGCCTAGTGGTTAGAGTGTAGAGGAGGCAGGGTAGCCTAGTGGTTAGAGTGTAGAGGAGGCAGGGTAGCCTAGTGGTTAGAGTGTAGAGGAGGCAGGGTAGCCTAGTGGTTAGAGTGTAGAGGAGGCAGGGTAGCCTAGTGGTTAGAGTGTAGAGGCGGCAGGTAGCCTAGTGGTTAGTGTAGAGGAGGCAGGGTAGCCTAGTGGTTAGAGTGTAGAGGAGGCAGGGTAGCCTAGTGGTTAGAGTGTAGAGGAGGCAGGGTAGCCTAGTGGTTAGAGTGTAGGGGCGGCAGGGTAGCCTAGTGGTTAGAGTGTAGAGGAGGCAGGGTAGCCTAGTGGTTAGAGTGTAGGGACAGCAGGTAGCCTAGTGGTTAGAGCTTTGGACTAGTACCTTAAAGGTTGCAAGTTCAAATCCCCAAGCTGACAAGGTACAAATCTGTCGTTCTGCCCCTGAACAGGCAGTTAACCCACTGTTCCGTTATTGAATATAAAAGTTTGTTCTTAACTGACTTGCCTAGTTAAATAAAGGAGTTGTTGTTACATGGTGTGATTGTGGTAATGTACAGCAACTGAAGTGCTTCTGTTCTCCTGATCTGAAATACCTCACCATCACATACCGACTTCATGAAAATGGTTTTATTTGGTCATCGTCACTGCCGTGTGTATCCCCTCCCCGACGCCGCAACGACTCTCTACGAACGACACTGGACTATTTGCAAACTGGAAAAAGCGTATCCTGAGGCCGCGTTCATTGTTGCTAGGGACCCTTTAACAGGCAGCTCAAACCTGCAGTTGAGATCATTTGAACAGCACATTTTTTATGAAATGAAACATATGCATTTTGTTTGGCATATTTTATCATCTCAAACAAACAATGCTATTTATCAGACTCACATTTTTTAAAACACCCCATTCAAAGGTGGTTGAAAACCAGGAAGTGAATGTGAGCAAAACCAAACCTCATTTACCACAAATGTTTTTGTACTAATTGTGTATATATAAAAAAAGGGAAATTGTAATGTCATTTAAGGATGATTAAATTAAAATTGTAAAACCACATAATAGTAAAAATATGTTCTACCAGGTGGTTGAGTTACCCATTAAAGGAATGCAATTAAGTCAAAACTTGTGATAATGGGACAACGGAGAAATATTGTTACGGGATATGTTTGTCTGTGCAAGTACAAAAATCCTTTCAAATCCAAATATTTACAGTCTCTCTGTTATCTTCAATATGTTTCACAACATCATTCAGTACATGTAATATTACTGCAATTATAAGCATATACAATGCATTCGGAAAGTATTCAGACCCCTTGATTTTCTCCACATTTTGTTACATTTACAGCCTTATTATAAAATTGATTAAATTAGTTTTCCTTATCAATCTACACACAATACTCCATATTGACAAAGCAAAAACAGAAATACAGTATTTACATACGTATTCAGACCCTTTGCTATGAGACTCTAAATTGAGCTCGGGTGCATCCTGTTTCCATTGCTCATCCTTCAGATGTATCTACAACTTGATTGGAGTCCACCTGTGGTCACAAGGTGGATTGGGGAAGGGAACCAAAAAATGTCTGCAGCACTGAAGGTCCCCAAGAACACAGTGGCCTCCATCATTAAAAATAAATAAAGTTTGGAACCACCGAAACTCTTCCTAAAGCTGGCCGTCCAGCCAAACTGAGCAATTAGGGGAGATGGGAGTTGGTCAGGGAGGTGACCAAGAACCCGATGGTCACTCTGACAGAGCTCCAGAGTTCCTCTGTGGAAGATGGGAGAAACTTCCAGAAGGACAACCATCTCTGCAGCACTCTGCTAAATCAGGCCTTTAAGGTGGAGTGGCCAGACAGAAGCCGGTCCTCAGTAAAAGGCACATGACAGACAAAAGGCACCTAAAGACAGAGTGTGAGAAACGAGATTCTCTTGTCTGATCAAACCAAGAATGTACTCTTTGGCCTAAATGCCAAGCGTTCCGTCTGGAGGAAACCTGGCACCATCCCTACGGTGAGGGGTGGCAGCATCATGCTGTGGGCAAGTTTTTCAGCGGCAGGGACTGGTAGACTAGTCAGGATCGAGGCAAAGTACAGAGAGATCCTTGATGAAAACCTGCTCCAGAGCACTCAGGAGCTCAGACTGGGGCGAAGGTTCACCTTCCAACCGGACAACGACCCTGAGCACACAGCCAAGACAACGTAGGAGTGGTCCTAGTACCCCTGGTTGAGAACCACTGCTCTCCTGTCATGTCCTTTCTCAGCCTCCGTACCTTCTGTTGTCCCCGCCCCTTTGTTTCTTTTCTCCTCGAACGTGAACAGGTCGCGTTTGAAAAGCTAGCTAGCTAATAGTACACTGCTAAATACAGGGAAATATTTTTTCTTCAATCGAGCTGGTAAGTTAAGATTTAGGTATCTACCAACAGTCATAAAAGTCGTCTAAACGTTGTAATTAGTTGATAGGTTTGCATAACCGTTAGCTTGGCTAGCTACCTGCTCCGTTTAGCTTGGTAGCTAGCTAGCCAATTGCTCCTGCGAACTAATTTGAATCTGTGCTCAAATTGAGTCGATATAATAATACAAGTATTGTTTTCTGCTGACTGGTAGCTACATGCAGATCGATTGTAGCTGTGCATAATCAATTAGTTACTGTTGTACTTGATGTTCCTCTTTTCTTAGCCTGTTAGCTAGCGGAATAATGCTTCCGGTTTGAATCCTTCAAAATAAAATCCCTCATGGGAACATTGGAATGTCATTAAATCGGTAAATAAATGTGTCACTGATATTGTTCTATTAACTAAAGATACAAATTCATTATAAAAAAAGGTACATATTTGACACTCGACAAAAATAGAATCGAAATATACATGAAGATATTGAATGGTACAAACAGTTGTTTCACTCCATATCCTCCTTTGTACACAGGTGACCATACAAGATCTGGTGTTCTGAGACTCCAGTTCTAGAAGACTTGTGAATAAACACAGCCCTCTTGGCACACACTGATTTGAATCGGCGTTGTTTTCACATTTTAATTCAATTACTTTGAACCAACACGGAATAGACCTTGAATTGACGGTCTGTGCCCAGCGGGAGGAGAGACACATCAAACTTGTGACGGCTCCATTCAATTACCCAGGTTTATTTATTATTGCTGTTTGTTTTTTTTTTTTTACCAAGAAACATTCTAACTCGACAGACAATATGAGTCAAAAGAAGGGAACGTTGATGGATGAAATCGAAAAGAGTTTATGGAATTTAACCGAGGACAATTTACGCTCCCTTTGTGAACGTTATGGCCAAGATGCATCCCAAGTTAAAGGATTGGATCACCGCTCGCTGCGGCGTAAAATCATGGAGGAAATGTGGGACAATACGGATTCAATGAAATCGGTGGAGCAGGGAACGTCTTGGTTAGTTCAACTGATAGAGGACATCAGGAGGATACAGGAGGAGGGTAGTGGTGCACCCGTGAGTCCCAGCAAAGCCGATGAGGGAGGGGCTGGGTTACCTAGCAACAGGTTGGAGGTGGAACCCGTGAGTCCCAGCCAATCGGATGAAGAATGGAATGGAGAGGGAGGGGCTGGGTTACCTAGCAACAGGTTGGAGGTGGAACCCATGAGTCCCAGCAAAGCCGATGAAGATGATGATCCTGTAGATTGCGATGAAGAATGGAACGGAGAGGGAGGGGCTGGGTTACCTAGCAACAGGTTGGAGGTGGAACCCATGAGTCCCAGCCAATCGGATGATGATAATGACGCTGCAGACTGTGACGCAGGGGACACGGATTGGTTGCCTAGCAATGGGCTGGAGGCAGAGTCCACGAGTCCCAGCCAGTCCGGTGATTGTGATGCTGCAGACTGCGATGAAGAATTGGACAGGGAGGTCAGGGATGGGCTGGAGGTGGAGTTATCTCCAGAGAAGCATACACCAGAGCAGAAGGTGAATATTTATTTTCCCAGTCAGAAAGTGAGTATTTAGTTTGTTTCTCAATGCTTTCATTCATTCCTCAACAACTTACGCAAGGCTTTGGGAGAATATTGGATGTTTTTCCTCTTAGACTTTCTCCTTTATTGAGAAGGATGAGGTTGAGTAATCGAGGAATTGAAAGACTTCAAAGTTCATTGACAGGCAGGAGAGGGTTTCCCATCCTGATTAATTAAGTCTCTTTTTTTTCTGATTTCTAGGACAAGCGTCGCCCACCGAAGACCCTGTGTCGTGCCTCTCCCAGTACCTCCTTAATTTGGGGTCTGAAGAGGGTGTCTGTGCAGCTGATGGACTGCAGGAAAACACCGGGGCAGAAAACCTCCAAGAAAACCCACTCCTGTGCTCAGTGTGGGAAGAGTTTTGCCACAAAAGACATTCTGGAGCGACATCTGCTAACTTACACTGGAGAGAAACAGAAGAATATATGCGCTGAATGTGGAAAAGTATTCAGTACATTTTCCAGCCTTACCAGGCATCTGAAAACTCACACTGGAGAGAAATGTCATGTTTCTGAAACCACATGCTCTGAATGCGGAAAGACATTCAGTACACATTCCAGTCTTAGGAGACATCTGCTAACTCACACTGGAGAGAAACCGTACGTTTGCCCTCGTTGTAAGAAAGGTTTCAATGATCCAGGAAACTTGAAGAAACACATCAGGAGAGCTCACCCAGGAGAGAAGTTGGGTGTGGAGAGGCTCTACCGTGAACCGTGTCCTCACTGTGGGGAGAAGTTTCCCACAAAGAAGGCTTTGGAGGAACACCTGGTAACCCACACAGGAGAGAAACCTCACCAGTGCTCTGACTGCGGGAAGGGATTCAAGGAATTGTCTAGTCTTAAGAGGCATCTGAGAACTCATACTGGGGAGAAACCATACATTTGCCCTCGTTGTGGCAAGCCTTTTAATGATCCAGGAAACTTGAAGAAACACATGAAAAGAACTCACTCCGGAGAATATTCCAAAGAGAAACCTTCCGAAAACAATGTTGGTTCTTCAGAACAGGAGACCGTAAAGAAGCCAGTCCTTCATCCATGTTCTCACTGTGGGAAGAAGTTGTCAACCAAGACAAGACTAAAGATTCACCTGAAGAACCACACTGTAGAGAAATCTCACATCTGCCCCGACTGCGGGAAGAGCTTTGCTTTCCGTCCCTCCTTGACCAAACATCAGAAACTTAGTCATTCAGAGCACGGAGGAGTGAAACGGCACGAATGTTCAGTCTGTGGGAAAGTCTTTAATCAACCAGGAGCCTTGAGGTCCCATCAAAGAACCCACACTGGAGAGAAACCTCACCTCTGTGCTGACTGTGGGAAGAGTTTCTCTTTTCAGTCGTCTCTGAAAAGACATCAGGCACTTCACGCAGCAGGTAGTGCGAAGCCCCACATGTGCTCTGTCTGTGGGAAAGGCTTTAGAGATTCTGGATACTTAATAAAACATCAAGCCATCCATTCGGAAGAGAAACCTCACCTCTGTTCTGATTGTGGAAAGACTTTTGCATCCTTATTTACCTTAACGAATCATTCCAAATTGCATCGTTTAAACAGAGACCAATTCCAATGCCCTGAATGCAAGCGCCATTTCCCAACAAAGGAAAGGCTGACAAGCCACCAGAGAACGCATACCGGGGAGAAACCATTTCGCTGCTCCCAATGCCACAAACGCTTCTCTCACTCAAGTAGTTATCAAAGGCACCTTCGTATGCACACTGGGGAGAAACCCTTCATTTGCCCCCTTTGCGGGAAGCAATTTAATGACTCTTCAAATCTTAGAACACATGTTAGAAGACATAAAGGAGAGAAGGTAGGCAAGACACAGGTCTCTGAGCCATGCCCTCAATGTGGGAAGAGGCTGGCTTCTAAGGCAGGGTTAGAGACTCACCTGCGGACCCACACTGGAGAGAAACCTCACCTCTGCGCCGACTGCGGCAAGAGCTTCGGCTTCCACTCAGCTTTGAGAAGACATCAGAAAACGCAGCACGGAGAGCAAGTAGCGAAGCCGCACGTCTGCTCTGTCTGTGGAAAAGGTTTCATGGAATCTGGAGCGCTGAAGAAACATGTGGTGACCCACGAGGAGAAACAGCACCTCTGTCCCGACTGCGGGAAGACCTTCAGGGTGGTCCAGGCCTTGTCAAATCATCAGAGAACCAAGCATCAAAAAACGAACAAGGAAGTAAGAGAGAAGAATCCGTTCCTGTGCCTTACTTGCGGCCAGGAATTCAATTCAAAGCATAGATTGGTAATCCACGAGCGAAAGCACACAGGAGAGAAGCCTTACCAATGCTCCCATTGCGACAAATGCTTCACTGAGAAGTCATACATGAAACGTCACCAGACTGTGCACACGGGAGATAAACCTTTCCAATGCTCCGTCTGCGACATGAAGTTTTCGCATGGTGCATCTTTAATACGGCACCGCCTAATACACTCAGGTGAGAAACCGTACCACTGCACTTACTGCGACAAGAGTTTCTCTCAGTCAAATACGCTGAAAACACACATACTAACGCACACCGGAGAGAAACCGTACCAGTGCCCCGACTGCGGGAAGCGTTTCACTGAAAAGAAAGCCATGAAGAAACACCAGCGCAACACACACAGCAACACACACGGGTCAGGGGAACACAACTCTGCTTTCTCTTTGCCTGGTAAAAAACAGGGATTGAGTCAAGACGGGAGCCCTCGAGCAAAGCTGTACCAATGCCCTGACTGTGGCAAGTGTTTCTCAGAGAAAAGAGCTCTAACGAAACACCAGAAGACACACAGGAGAGACAGCGCCCCCTATTGGTCCGGTATACTGCAGCGATGGAGTCAAGACCCGCAACACTCTAATACTGACTCAGACTCTGACCAAGACCAAGACTGGACCTCTTTATAAAGACTCAGACCAAGACTGGAGAGGCTCAGACCAAGACTGGACCTCTTTATAAAGACTCAGACCAAGACTGGACCTCTTTATAAAGACTCAGACCAAGACTGGACCTCTTTATAAAGACTCAGACCAAGACAGGAGAGACTCAGACCTCTTTATAAAGACTCCGACCAAGACAGGAGAGACTCAATCTCTTTATAAAGACTCAGACAGGGCCTCAGTATTGACCCCCAGTCAGATGAGCCCAGGACCTCGTTTAAACAGGGCAGATAGGATTGTATTGTCTTGTTTTGGCCAGCAGTTCTTCAGGCTTTTCCCCTTCTTCACACTATGTCAACCTTCAGTATGCGAATTCTGCTTTAAAGCAATTTTGTTTCGTTGCGTGTTGTATTGAGACTTTTCTCAATTATATAACATAATATATATATATTTTTTAAAGAGCATGAGAAGATCATTTGGTTGAAAACACCAAGATGATGAGATCAACACTCCATCTTCGGTATAAACAAGCTGAGGGATGGGAATGGGGGGGAAAACAACCTCAAATTCATAGACATGGCAACAGAAAGCTGCCCATAGCATTTTACACAGCTACCATTTACAACCATTGGATTTTAAAATGGATTCATTGATTATATTCTTTGTCCTTGAAGATAACATTTCCACAACTCTTTAGAAACAAGCGCCCCTCCACCACACACATACCTAAGAGACTCAATGAACTTAAAGGATACTGACATGTTTCACAGTTGTGTATAGCAAATCATGTTTTTGTTTTACATTTTTAGGGCTCAGTTTCGATCAGATCCACTTTAGTGGTGTCAGAGGTAGAACTGCGTAAGAGCTGTCAAATCCATAAGCGGCTCCTGGCATTATACCTAAAACATAACTAAAGCGGACATTGCAATCGGTTTTGCACAGTCACAGAAATCCCATGCAGCCCTTGTTTAGACGTTGGAACCACTGAAATAGACATGGCAACAGAACACTGAAATAGACATGGCAACGGAACACTGAAATGTGATGTAATCTACAGCCCGTTGAATGATTTTGAAATCCGAGTGTATTCTTTCTATGTATAGTCGACAGCTCCAACAGTTCCCCCTCAGACGCCACCAAAACATCCGCCACGTCGGTTGATGATCTCATTGAATCTAGGCCTAAGTGTACACACTTTGGCAGATGATATTGAGGAATGTTGTGTTTCGAAAGGCTGTTTTTGAGTCTTATGGAAAAACATCATGGAAACCGTGACAGTAAACGTGTTTGAACTGAATTCTGAGGTTGTAGTTTTTGTCTTCAGTTATTTGACTTTCTGGTCAGTGGAGTTTTACAGCAGAGCCAGAGATGATCAATATGGACATCAGGACGACCTGGCATGATGACTCCTTGCTGTCCACAGTCCACCTGGCCGTGCTGCTGCTCCAGTTTCAACCGTTCTGCCTGTGATTATTATTATTTGTTATTATTATTAATAAAATAATTATACATTTAAAATTCATATTATTAACTGGCCACCCCTCATAGCCTGGCTCCTCTCTAGGTTTCGGCCTTTCTAGGGAGTTTTTCCTAGCCACCGTGCTTCTACACCTGCATTGCTTGCTGTTTGGGATTTTAGGCTGGGTTTCTGTACAGCACTGAGATATCAGCTGATGTATGAAGGGCTATATAAATACATTTGATTGGAGGTGCAGTTAGATAATTATATACATGTCATTCAGACTAACACTGTCCAGATATAATTGCTCCTGGCGTTCTAGCCTGAAGTTCCAGGCAGTTGTATAATTATATACATGTCATTCAGACTAACACTGTCCAGATATAATTGCTCCTGGAGTTCTAACCTGAAGTGCCAGGCAGTTGGGCGCCTTCATTGGCAGCGATGCAAGAAATATTTAAATTGTGATCAGGTCTGCGCCATCACATCCATGACCAGGATTGGCACTGCACAGGCAAACTGACAAGACATTTAGAAAAACAACATCTTCCACTTCTAGAAATTGAAGCTAATTTCTAATAAAAACACATGATACCTTAAGGTTGGATTATAATTGTCAACACGTAGGTGATGTGGATCTGTCTATACATGTTTGTGTTGGAAAAAAAATACACAAAAACTGAACAATAAGAAAACGCCTACACCGACAAGCTGAGACGTGACGTTGCCGTGGATATAGAACAGTACTAAATAGATCCTACACCAACAGCTGAGATGTTCTTTATCCACGGCAAGGTTACATCTCAGCCGTCGGATCTATTTAGTACTGTTCTTTATCCACGGCAACGTTACATCTCAGCCGTCGGATCTATTTAGTACTGTTCTGTATCCATGGCAACGTTACATCTCAGCCGTCGGGTCTATTTAGTACTGTTCTGTATCCATGGCAACGTTACATCTCAGCCGTCGGGTCTATTTAGTACTGTTCTGTATCCATGGCAACGTTACATCTCAGCCGTCGGGTCTATTTAGTACTGTTCTGTATCCATGGCAACGTTACATCTCAGCCGTCGGGTCTATTTAGTACTGTAACGTTGCCGTGGATATAGAAACCTACTAAATGGATGAAAAAGGAAAAACACTGGATTACTAAGAAAACGTTCTTTAATTGTTCCTGTTCATAAGGAAATATTTGTTTCGACATTTTTCATACAAAAACAGCGTCTTCTTAACGTTGACACGTTTTGCATTGATACAATATTTGACACAGTTGCAAGGGGAGGACGTTACGACGAGGGGAAAGTAAAGACCGCAAAAATAAAGACATTTAAACGCCACAACAAAAAAAGTCGTCCATACAAAAGTAATAATGCCACTAGACTGTCTGTTGTAGGGAAAAGACCAACCACGCCAAAAAAAAAACACCTCTTGTTGTTTCACAAAATGGCTTCCTACTCCCTAGTACACTGCACTACCCAGGGCCCTATTCCCTAGTACACTGCACTACCCAGGGCCCTATTCCCTAGTACACTGCACTACCCAGGGCCCTATTCCCTAGTACACTGCACTACCCAGGGCCCTATTCCCTAGTACACAGGGCCCTATTCCCTAGTACACTGCACAGGGAGCCATTTAGGAGACCATTAGAGACGGTTCCAGCAGGATCTATAAAACTAGAGGGGAGGGGCTTTAACTTTATACATATTTTAAAAAAGGAAGTTAATTAAACTACATTTAAAATCCCACTACAGCACCAGGACAGTGTTACACTAGAATCAGTCAAGTGGCATTGGGGGGGGGGGTTAAGAGACACTTAATGATGGTTCACGATGAACGGGACACGGAGGCAACATTTTTTACGGTTAAAACTAAACCGGTTTGGCACCGGTAACAGACACAGTGAGGGGAAAGATTTCAGACTCGGTGACAGTAACTAGGAGGTCGTGGAACAACGAGCCTGGCCTGGTGTTCAGGATGATACAACGTAGAAAAGACACGATTCCCTCTTCTATAGAACAAAGCAGCGCATCAAATCTAGATAGTGTATTTCTAGATGAATATTCTATAACGTTGATCCTCATGCAACACAGACCCAGGCTGTGAACCAAATGGCCCCAATTCCCCTATATAGAGCACTAGTTTTGACCAGAGCGCTATAGACCCTGGTTAAGAGTAGTGGAACAGAGATCAGGCTGTGAACCAAATGGCCCACATTCCCCTATATAGAGCCCCAGAGCGCTATAGACCCTAGAGCACTAGTTTTGACCAGAGCGCTATAGACCCTGGTTAAGAGTAGTGGAACAGAGATCAGGCTGAACCAAATGGCCCACATTCCCCTATATAGAGCACTAGTTTTGACCAGAGCGCTATAGACCCTGGTTAAGAGTAGTGGAACAGAGATCAGGCTGAACCAAATGGCCCACATTCCCCTATATAGAGCACTAGTTTTGACCAGAGCGCTATAGACCCTGGTTAAGAGTAGTGGAACAGAGATCAGGCTGAACCAAATGGCCCACATTCCCCTATATAGAGCACTAGTTTTGACCAGAGCGCTATAGACCCTGGTTAAGAGTAGTGGAACAGAGATCAGGCTGAACCAAATGGCCCACATTCCCCTATATAGAGCACTAGTTTTGACCAGAGCGCTATAGACCCTGGTTAAGAGTAGTGGAACAGAGATCAGGCTGAACCAAATGGCCCACATTCCCCTATATAGAGCACTAGTTTTGACCAGAGCGCTATAGACCCTGGTTAAGAGTAGTGGAACAGAGATCAGGCTGAACCAAATGGCCCACATTCCCCTATATAGAGCACTAGTTTTGACCAGAGCGCTATAGACCCTGGTTAAGAGTAGTGGAACAGAGATCAGGCTGAACCAAATGGCCCACATTCCCCTATAGACCCTAGAGCACTGAGTTTTGACCAGAGCGCTATAGACCCTGGTTAAGTTGGAACAGAGATCAGGCTGAACCAAATGGCCCAATTCAGAGCATCAGGCTGACCCTGGGTTAGTGGAACAGAGATCAGAACCAAATGCCCACATTCCCCTAGGAGCACTAGTTTTGAGAGCCTATAGTGGGTTGGAACAGAGAGGCTGAACCAAATGGCCCACATTCCCCTATATAGAGCCAGAGCGCTATAGACCCTGGTTAAGGGTGGAACAGAGATCAGGCTGAACCAAATGGCCCACATTCCCCTATATAGAGCACTAGTTTTGACCAGAGCCTATAGACCCTGGTTAAGAGTAGTGGAACAGAGATCAGGCTGAACCAAATGGCCCACATTCCCCTATAGAGCACTGTTTTGACCAGAGTATAGACCCTGGTTAAGAGTAGTGGAACAGAGCTGAACCAAATGGCCCCATTCCCTATATAGGGTTTTGACCAGAGCGCTATAGACCCTGGTTAAGAGTAGTGGAGCCTGAACCAAATGTTCCCCTTAGGAGCACTAGTTTTGAGAGCCCCTGGTTAAGGGTTCAGGCTGAACCAAATGGCCCACATTCCCTATAGAGCACTAGTTTTGACCAGAGCGCTATAGACCCTGGTTAAGAGTAGTGGAACAGAGATCAGGCTGAACCAAATGGCCCACATTCCCCTATATAGAGCCTGTTTTGACCAGAGCGCTGGACCCTGGTTAAGAGTAGTGGAACAGAGATCAGGCTGAACCAAATGGCCCACATTCCCTATATAGAGCACTAGTTTTGACCAGAGCGCTTAGACCCTGGTTAGAGTAGTGGAACAGAGATCAGCCTGGCCCACATTCCCTATATAGGTTAGTTTTGAGAGTAGAGCCTGGTGGGTTAGACCTGGTGAGTAGTGGAACAGAGATCAGGCCTAGCCCACATTCCCCTATATAGAGCACTAGTTTTGACCAGAGCGCTATAGACCCTGGTTAAGAGTAGTGGAACAGAGATTAGTTTTGACCAGAGCGCTAGACCCTGGTTAAGAGTAGTGGAACAGAGATCAGGCTGAACCTTCCCCTATATAGAGCACTGTTTTGACCAGAGCACTATAGACCCTGGTTAAGAGAGTGGAACAGAGCCTGAACCAAATGGCCCACATTCCCCTATATAGGCACTAGTTTTGACCAGAGCGCTATAGACCCTGGTTAAGAGTAGTGGAACAGAGATGGCTGGGTTCCCCTATATAGAGCACTAGTTTTGACCAGAGCTATAGACCCTGGTTAAGGTTGGAACAGAGATCAGGCTGAACCAAATGTTCCCCTATATAGAGCACTAGTTTTGACCAGAGCGCTATAGACCCTGGTTAGGAGTGGAACAGAGATCAGGCCCAAATGGCCCACATTCCCCTATATAGGGTTTTGACCAGAGCGCAGACCCTGGTTAAGAGTAGTGGAACAGAGATCAGGCTGAACCAAATGGCCCACATTCCCCTATATAGAGCACTAGTTTTGACCAGAGCCTGACCCTGTGGGTTCAGGAGAACCAAATGGCCCACATTCCCCTAGAGCCTGGTTTTGGGTTAGACCCTGGTTAAGAGTAGAACAGAGATCCTGGCCCACATTCTGGTCCTGGTGGGTTAGGAGAGTAGAGCCTGGTGGGTTAGGAGAGTAGAGCCTGGTGGGTTAGGAGAGTAGAGCCTGGTGGGTTAGGAGAGTAGAGCCTGGTGGGTTAGGAGAGTAGAGCCTGGTGGGTTAGGAGAGTAGAGCCTGGTGGGTTAGGAGAGTAGAGCCTGGTGGGTTAGGAGAGTAGAGCCTGGTGGGTTAGGAGAGTAGAGCCTGGTGGGTTAGGAGAGTAGAGCCTGGTGGGTTAGGAGAGTAGAGCCTGGTGGGTTAGGAGAGTAGAGCCTGGGTGTGAGTTCTCTCTCTCTGTACTGAACAGCTGTCAGTAGCGGCACAACATGCAGAGTGGTAAACTACCTAATCCATCACGATACAGGGGATTCATCAATCAATCAGAAATGAAAAACAGTGCGAGCAACAACAAAAAAAAGCAGTGAAAAAAATATTTGGGACACAACAATCCATAGAGCACTAGTTTTAACCAGAGCTCTATTGGCCGTAGTTAAAAGTAGTGTACTATATACAGATTAGGGTGCCATTTGGGACCGTTTTTTCTTTCCTAAAGAATATCCTGCTATACCACATGCTGAGGACTCCTATCATGATTTATGGCTTCGTTTCTCTCAGCCAGTCAGATAAGTGCAGCTGGTTGAAACTTCAGGCCTCGTTCCAAACCCGGTCCTAGGGGGTAGGAGTCAAGTGGCCAGGGGTAGGAAGTAGGAACCCAGGTGGTAAGGAGCCAGGAGCTCGGGTTCCATCGCTACCAGACCTGAGGTACGTCGAACAGAGAAGACGTCGTCTCTGCACCTAGAGGGAGGGAAAGACGAGAGACAGAGAGACAGATCCCAGTCAGTCAACCTGAGGTACACCACTGGTGTTTCGTTGTCCTGGTGATGATGCTGCGGACCACTGTTCCAATAGAGAGAAGCAGAGAGCAAACGCACAGCCAAGCTGAGCTGTGAGGCTCCAACTTATCAGGGTCTGGCACCAGAGCCAAGCTGAGCTGTGAGGCTCCAACTTATCAGGGTCTGGCACCAGAGCCAAGCTGAGCTGTGAGGCTCCAACTTATCAGGGTCTGGCACCAGAGCCAAGCTGAGCTGTGAGGCTCCAACTTATCAGGGTCTGGCACCAGAGCCAAGCTGAGCTGTGAGGCTCCAACTTATCAGGGTCTGGCACCAGAGCCAAGCTGAGCTGTGAGGCTCCAACTTATCAGGGTCTGGCACCAGAGCCAAGCTGAGCTGTGAGGCTCCAACTTATCAGGGTCTGGCACCAGAGCCAAGCTGAGCTGTGAGGCTCCAGAGCTTATCAGGGTCTGGCACCAGAGCCAAGCTGAGCTGTGAGGCTCCAACTTATCAGGGTCTGGCACCAGAGCCAAGCTGAGCTGTGAGGCTCCAACTTATCAGGGTCTGGCACCAGAGCCAAGCTGAGCTGTGAGGCTCCAACTTATCAGGGTCTGGCACCAGAGCCAAGCTGAGCTGTGAGGCTCCAGAGCCAAGCTGAGCTGTCAGGGTCTGGCACCAGAGCCAAGCTGAGCTGTGAGGCTCCAACTTATCAGGGTCTGGCACCAGAGCCAAGCTGAGCTGTGAGGCTCCAACTTATCAGGGTCTGGCACCAGAGCCAAGCTGAGCTGTGAGGCTCCAACTTATCAGGGTCTGGCACCAGAGCCAAGCTGAGCTGTGAGGCTCCAACTTATCAGGGTCTGGCACCAGAGCCAAGCTGAGCTGTGAGGCTCCAACTTATCAGGGTCTGGCACCAGAGCCAAGCTGAGCTGTGAGGCTCCAACTTATCAGGGTCTCCGCAGCGTGGGTACTGAGGAGAACACACTATACACCGGTTTAAAAGGTCTCTGCAGCGTGGGTACTGAGGAGAACACACTTTACACCGGTTTAAAAAGGTCTCTGCACTGGCTGCAAGATTAACAATTAAACACGTTCAGATTCTTCTATTGAATATAGTAAATATACCCCAGCCTCTGGTATGACCTGCTAGAGAACCTGAGGGGGACCAAGAGGCAGCCTGTAGTAACTATACCCCAGCCTCTGGTATAACCTGCTAGAGAACCTGAGGGGGACCAAGAGGCAGCCTGTAGTAACTATACCCCAGCCTCTGGTATAACCTGCTAGAGAACCTGAGGGGGACCAAGAGGCAGCCTGTAGTAACTAAACCCCAGCATCTGGTATAACCTGCGAGAGAACCTGAGGGGGACCAAGAGGCAGCCTGTAGTAACTATACCCCAGCCTCTGGTATAACCTGCTAGAGAACCTGAGGGGGACCAAGAGGCAGCCTGTAGTAACTAAACCCCAGCATCTGGTATAACCTGCTAGAGAACCTGAGGGGGACCAAGAGGCAGCCTGTAGTAACTATACCCCAGCCTCTGGTATAACCTGCTAGAGAACCTGAGGGGGACCAAGAGGCATCCTGTAGTAACTAAACCCCAGCCTCTGGTATAACCTGCTAGAGAACCTGAGGGGGACCAAGAGGCAGCCTGTAGTAACTAAACCCCAGCATCTGGTATAACCTGCGAGAGAACCTGAGGGGGACCAAGAGGCAGCCTGTAGTAACTATACCCCAGCCTCTGGTATAACCTGCTAGAGAACCTGAGGGGGACCAAGAGGCAGCCTGTAGTAACTAAACCCCAGCATCTGGTATAACCTGCGAGAGAACCTGAGGGGGACCAAGAGGCAGCCTGTAGTAACTATACCCCAGCCTCTGGTATAACCTGCTAGAGAACCTGAGGGGGACCAAGAGGCATCCTGTAGTAACTAAACCCCAGCCTCTGGTATAACCTGCTAGAGAACCTGAGGGGGACCAAGAGGCAGCCTGTAGTAACTAAACCCCAGCATCTGGTATAACCTGCTAGAGAACCTGAGGGGGACCAAGAGGCAGCCTGTAGTAACTATACCCCAGCATCTGGTATAACCTGCTAGAGAACCTGAGGGGGACCAAGAGGCATCCTGTAGTAACTAAACCCCAGCATCTGGTATAACCTGCTAGAGGACCTGAGGGGGACCAAGAGGCAGCCTGTACTAACTATACCCCAGCCTCTGGTATGACCTGCTAGAGAACCTGAGGGGGACCAAGAGGCAGCCTGTAGTAACTATACCCCAGCCTCTGGTATAACCTGCAAGAGAACCTGAGGGGGACCAAGAGGCAGCCTGTAGTAACTAAACCCCAGCATCTGGTATAACCTGCTAGAGAACCTGAGGGGGACGAAACTATACTTTTTTTAAATTTTTAAACGACATTTGTAGCTTTGCATTTCCTTCAGGTGCTTTTTAGTCGTTCGGTCGTTAGAACAGAAGCGTGGCTCTCACTCGTCTCACCATCACTCTTCCTCATCCTGGTGTTCTCACCATCACTCTTCCTCATCCTGTTGTTCTGTTCCTCATCCTGTTGTTCTCACCATCACTCTTCCTCATCCTGGTGTTCTCACCATCACTCTTCCTCATCCTGTTGTTCTCACCATCACACTTCCTCATCCTGTTGTTCTCACAATCACTCTTCCTCATCCTGTTGTTCTCACCATCACTCTTCCTCATCCTGGTGTTCTCACCATCACTCTTCCTCATCCTGTTGTTCTTGCGGCTCTTCTTGCTCTGATTGGTTGAAGGCTGCTGTTGCCATTCGCCCGCCGCCGGATCACTAGCGTCGTCTACCGCCTCCGACCCCGCCTCTTCCTGGATCGGACTCATGCTCGACGAATCAGACTCAGACCTACAGGAAACAGCAACCAAATCACAGGCTTAACTAACTTCAACGAACACCCAGGTAGTTTTTCCAAGTTTAAGGCAGCACTGGAGTACTGGAGTCACGTGTTCAACTGTACACATCTTTACTTACTGAGTTTTCAGCCAGCCTTCTGACGTCCTACTGTCCACTACTCCTGCATACGTCCGTACACACACCCCTAGAGACACAGACCACAGATCAGATCTACACACCCCTAGAGACACAGACCACAGATCAGATCTACACACCCCTAGAGACACAGACCACAGATCAGATCCACACACCCCTAGAGACACAGACCACCACACCCCTAGAGACACAGACCACCACACCCCTAGAGACACAGACCACAGATCAGATCCACACACCCCTAGAGACACAGACCACCACACCCCTAGAGACACAGACCACAGATCAGATCTACACACCCCTAGAGACACAGACCACAGATCAGACCTACACCCCCTAGAGACACAGACCCCAGATCAGACCTACACCCCCTAGAGACACAGACCCCAGATCAGATCCACACCCCTACAGACCACCACACCCCTAGAGACACCACAGATCTACACACCACAGACCTACACACCCCTAGAGACACCACAGACCACCACACCCCTAGAGACAACACAGACCACCACACCCCTAGAGACAACACAGACCACCACACCCCTAGAGACAACACAGACCACCACACCCCTAGAGACAACACAGACCACCACACCCCCTAAAGACAACACAGACCACCACACACCCCTAAAGACAACACAGACCACCACACACCCCTAAAGACAACACAGACCACCACACCCCTAGAGACAACACAGACCACCACACCCCTAGAGACACCACAGACCACCACACCCCTAGAGACAACACAGACCACCACACCCCTAGAGACACCACAGACCACCACACCCCTAGAGACAACACAGACCACCACACCCCTAGAGACAACACAGACCACCACACACCCCCACCACACACCCCTAAAGACAACACAGACCACCACACACCCCTAGAGACAACACAGACCACCACACCCCTAGAGACACAGTGGTGGTGGATATATATACACTTAGTTACTGTCTGTCTTCTAGCAGGGGAGTGTGTGTGTGTGTGTGTGTGTGTCTCCTTACCGTCGGTCCTGATCTTCTTGCTGCCCGTGTCGGAGTGTGTGTGAGTGTGTGTGTGTGTCTCCTTACCGTCGGTCCTGATCTTCTGGCTGCCCGTGTCGGAGTGTGTGTGAGAGTGTGTGTGTGTCTCCTTACCGTCGGTCCTGATCTTCTTGCTGCCCGTGTCAGAGTGTGTGTGAGAGTGTGTGTGTGTGTGTGTCTCCTTACCGTCGGTCCTGATCTTCTTGCTGCCCGTGTCGGAGTGTGTGTGAGAGTGTGTGTGTCCTTACCGTCGGCCCTAATCTTCTTGCTGCCCGTGTCGGAGTGTGTGTGAGAGGGTGTGTGTGTCCTTACCGTCGGTCCTGATCTTCTTGCTGCCCGTGTCGGAGTGTGTGTGAGAGTGTGTGTGTGTCCTTACCGTCGGTCCTGATCTTCTTGCTGCCCGTGTCGGAGTGTGTGTGAGAGTGTGTGTGTGTGTCTCCTTACCGTCGGTCCTGATCTTCTTGCTGCCCGTGTCAGAGTGTGTGTGAGAGTGTGTGTGTGTGTCTCCTTACCGTCGGTCCTGATCTTCTTGCTGCCCGTGTCGGAGTGTGTGTGAGAGTGTGAGAGACACAGACCACAGATCAGATCTACACACCCCTAGAGACACAGACCACCACACCCCTAGAGACACAGACAACAGATCAGATCCACACACCCCCATAGAGACACAGACCACCACACCCCTAGAGACACAGACCACCACACCCCTAGAGACACAGACCACCACACCCCTAGAGACACAGACCACAGATCAGATCCACACACCCCTAGAGACACAGACCACCACACCCCTAGAGACACAGACCACAGATCAGATCTACACACCCCTAGAGACAACACAGACCACAGATCAGACCTACACCCCCCTAGAGACACAGACCCCAGATCAGATCCACACCCCTACAGACCACCACACCCCTAGAGACACCACAGATCTACACACCACAGACCTACACACCCCTAGAGACACCACAGACCACCACACCCCTAGAGACAACACAGACCACCACACCCCTAGAGACAACACAGACCACCACACCCCTAGAGACAACACAGACCACCACACACCCCTAAAGACAACACAGACCACCACACACCCCTAAAGACAACACAGACCACCACACACCCCTAAAGACAACACAGACCACCACACACCCCTAGAAGACAACACAGACCACCACACACCCCTAGAGACACCACAGACCACCACACCCCTAGAGACAACACAGACCACCACACCCCTAGAGACAACACAGACCACCACACCCCTAGAGACAACACAGACCACCACACCCCTAGAGACAACACAGACCACCACACCCCTAGAGACAACACAGACCACCACACCCCTAGAGACAACACAGACCACCACACCCCTAGAGACAACACAGACCACCACACCCCTAGAGACAACACAGACCACCACACCCCTAGAGACAACACAGACCACCACACCCCTAGAGACAACACAGACCACCACACCCCTAGAGACAACACAGACCACCACACCCCTAGAGACAACACAGACCACCACACCCCTAGAGACAACACAGATCAAACCCACACACCCCTAGAGACACAGTGGTGGTGGATATATATACACTTAGTTACTGTCTGTCTTCTAGCAGGGGAGTGTGTGTGTGTGTGTGTGTGTGTCTCCTTACCGTCGGTCCTGATCTTCTTGCTGCCCGTGTCGGAGTGTGTGTGAGTGTGTGTGTGTGTCTCCTTACCGTCGGTCCTGATCTTCTGGCTGCCCGTGTCGGAGTGTGTGTGAGAGTGTGTGTGTGTGTCTCCTTACCGTCGGTCCTGATCTTCTTGCTGCCCGTGTCGGAGTGTGTGTGAGAGTGTGTGTGTGTCCTTACCGTCGGTCCTGATCTTCTTGCTGCCCGTGTCGGAGTGTGTGTGAGAGTGTGTGTGTGTGTCTCCTTACCGTCGGTCCTGATCTTCTTGCTGCCCGTGTCGGAGTGTGTGTGAGAGTGTGTGTGTGTGTCTCCTTACCGTCGGTCCTGATCTTCTTGCTGCCCGTGTCGGAGTGTGTGTGAGAGTGTGTGTAGCCACTCCATCCGTCAGCGTGTCTCTGAGCCTCTCCCTCTGTAGGCTGCTCCTCCTGGATCGGACTGACACAGCGTTTCCCCAACGACGGCCTGACGCCCACAACACACAGACCGGCCGTTAAAACATCAACCTGCCTTAGAGACTCCACCTTGTAGAACATCCTTCACTTCTTTTAATAAGAGAACAGGGACATTTTAATGGACAAGACGCCTTTCAACAACCCTCTTCCATTAAAAGTCCATCGAATGAAGGTGTGTGTGTGTGTGTGTGTGTGTGTACCTGTTGTGACCGTAGCTGTAGCCAGTAGGACCAGCACCAACTGTAGAGGGGGAGGTGTAGTGCGGTTTAACCCAGCCGTCCTCGTCCCAGGACTGGGTAGAATGGCCCTGGCTCTCCCTGACCTGCTGCCTGCCCTGGACATACTCTGCATACGTCTGGATACGGTAGCTCTCCGCATAGCGACTGGTGTTCATCGCTGGACACAGAGGGGGAACGGGAGTCAGGTCAGAATAAAGATGTAGACCATTAGAGGTGCTGCTGGCCCGGTACTCCCATCAGAAGAGGGAAAGGGAGTCGGGTCAGAATAAAGATGTAGAACATTAGAGGTGCTGCTGGCCCGGTACTCCCATCATGTGAGCTCCGGCCCAAGTCCAGTACTGGTCTCTGGGTCAAACGTAGCGCACTATATATAGGGAACAGGGCCGGTCTCTGGGTCAAACGTAGCGCACTATATATAGGGAACAGGGCCGGTCTCTGGGTCAAACGTAGCGCACTATATATAGGGAACAGGGCCGGTCTCTGGGTCAAACGTAGCGCACTATATATAGGGAACAGGGCCGGTCTCTGGGTCAAACGTAGCGCACTATATATAGGGAACAGGGCCGGTCTCTGGGTCAAATGTAGCGCACTATATATAGGGAACAGGGCTGGTCTCTGGGTCAAACATAGCGCAGGGAAGAGGCTTATGGATAGGCCAGTACTCACCGATCTGAACCTGGTCCGTCTGACTCAGAGATACAAACGCTGACGTGTCATCAATCCACGACACCTGGATGTTACCTAGGAGACATGCGGGAAGACATGGGAATTAAAAAGGTTTCCTGGTGATCTGGCCCGGGCGGCAGTGACCTGGCCCGGTCGGCAGTGGCCTGGCCCGGTCGGCAGTGACCTGGCCCAGTCGGTAGTGATATAGATCATTATTATGTGGTGGGTCTTACCAAAGGCACTGAACAGCTGGTAGAGGTCACTGGTCTTCCACTCCTTAGGGAAGGTGACGTACAGAACATGATCCCTCTTGGGCTGGACTGCAGAGGAGAAGGGAATGGGGGGGGGAGAGGGGGAGAGGCGAAGGGGGAGAGACAGAGGGGGAGAGACAGAGGAACAAGGAACGTTCTTAGTCACCACTGACTAATGACAGGTTTGTGTACATCAATGTCACGGCCCATTTCTATATGCCATCTTTAATAAATCCTCTCCATTTTCTATTCGCTGACGACTATACGCAGACGAGGTAGTGTCTAATACTGCTGTGCTGTATCACACTGAACTACTAATACTACTGTGTTGTACAGTATATAGTATCCCATTGAACTACTACTAATACTACTGTGTTGTACAGTATATAGTATCCCATTGAACTACTACTAATACTACTGTGTTGTACAGTATATATTATCACATTGAACTACTACTAATACTACTGTGTTGTACAGTATATAGTATCCCATTGAACTACTAATAATACTGTGTTGTACAGTATATAGTATCCCATTGAACTACTACTAATAATACTGTGTTGTACAGTATATAGTATCCCATTGAACTACTACTAATAATACTGTGTTGTACAGTATATAGTATCCCATTGAACTACTACTAATACTGTGTTGTACAGTATATAGTATCCCATTGAACTACTACTAATAATACTGTGTTGTACAGTATATAGTATCCCATTGAACTACTACTAATAATACTGTGTTGTACAGTATATAGTATCCCATTGAACTACTACTAATACTACTGTGTTGTACAGTATATATTATCCCATTGAACTACTAATAATACTGTGTTGTACAGTATATATTATCTCATTGAACTACTACTAATACTACTGTGTTGTACAGTATATATTATCTCATTGAACTACTACTAATACTACTGTGTTGTACAGTATATATTATCCCATTGAACTACTACTAATACTACTGTGTTGTACAGTATATAGTATCCCATTGAACTACTACTAATACTACTGTGTTGTACAGTATATAGTATCCCATTGAACTACTAATACTACTGTGTTGTACAGTATATAGTATCCCATTGAACTACTACTAATACTACTGTGTTGTACAGTATATAGTATCCCATTGAACTACTACTAATACTACTGTGTTGTACAGTATATAGTATCCCATTGAACTACTACTAATACTACTGTGTTGTACAGTATATAGTATCCCATTGAACTACTACTAATACTACTGTGTTGTACAGTATATAGTATCCCATTGAACTACTAATACTACTGTGTTGTACAGTATATAGTATCCCATTGAACTACTACTAATAATACTGTGTTGTACAGTATATAGTATCCCATTGAACTACTAATACTACTGTGTTGTACAGTATATAGTATCCCATTGAACTACTAATACTACTGTGTTGTACAGTATATAGTATCCCATTGAACTACTAATAATACTGTGTTGTACAGTATATAGTATCCCATTGAACTACTAATACTACTGTGTTGTACAGTATATAGTATCCCATTGAACTACTACTAATAATACTGTGTTGTACAGTATATAGTATCCCATTGAACTACTCACGGTCTGGTCCGCTGATGTTGAGGTAGGGAATATCTATGATCCTCATCAGGAACAGTCTGGCGAAAACACGAGATGTCAACGTAGCATTATAACGCCTCATACAGCTGACATGTGTTATAACTACACTAAGACATGCTGAGGTAGGGGATATATACACGAGTCCCCCGTAGGAGAGGTAAAGAAACTGAAGGGGAGCGAACCGAGATCTTACTTGTTGACGAAGGGTTGGATGAGTTTCGATTGGGATGGGATGTGGGCTCTGGGGGGAGTCAGGAAAGTACCTGAGAAGGAAAGAGAAAGTTAAAAGATTGAGAAACAGCCACGATGACCATACGCATATCACAGCAGCTACTGCTATAGTCTACACGGCATCATAGAGAGATTCAAAGCTGTCCATGGAACTGTACCCCCTGTAGTGTTACCATGGAGATGGCCTTGTCTCAACTGTTCCCAGTAGTGTTACCATGGAGATGGCCTCGTCTCAACTGTTCCCAGTAGTGTTACCATGGAGATGGCCTCGTCTCAACTGTTCCCAGTAGTGTTACCATGGAGATGGCCTCGTCTCAACTGTTCCCAGTAGTGTTACCATGGAGATGGCCTCGTCTCAACTGTTCCCAGTAGTGTTACCATGGAGATGGCCTCGTCTCAACTGTTCCCAGTAGTGTTACCATGGAGATGGCCTCGTCTCAACTGTTCCCAGTAGTGTTACCATGGAGATGGCCTCGTCTCAACTGTTCCCAGTAGTGTTACCATGGAGATGGCCTCGTCTCAACTGTTCCCAGTAGTGTTACCATGGAGATGGCCTCGTCTCAACTGTTCCCAGTAGTGTTACCATGGAGATGGCCTTTTCTCAACTCCCGCCTCCTCTCCCGCCTCCTTTTGAAAAAAGGTCAGAGGTAAAAATCGAGGAGAAGCAGTGATGAGGGAACGTGGATGGAAATGAGTCCTCCAGTAGCACCACATGAGGACCAGCGATGAGGGAACGTGGATGGAAATGAGTCCTCCAGTAGCACCACATGAGGCAGCGATGAGGGAACGTGGATGGAAATGAGTCCTCCAGTAGCACCACATGAGGCAGTGATGAGGGAACGTGGACGGAAATGAGTCCTCCAGTAGCACCACATGAGGACCAGCGATGAGGGAACGTGGATGGAAATGAGTCCTCCAGTAGCACCACATGAGGACCAGTGATGAGGGAACGTGGATGGAAATGAGTCCTCCAGTAGCACCACATGAGGACCAGCGATGAGGGAACGTGGATGGAAATGAGTCCTCCAGTAGCACCACATGAGGACCAGCGATGAGGGAACGTGGATGGAAATGAGTCCTCCAGTAGCACCACATGAGGACCAGCGATGAGGGAACGTGGATGGAAATGAGTCCTCCAGTAGACTGACGTTTACAAGGGGTGGATCTCAAAAGAAAAATGTATATTTGTGATGAAGACAAATTAGGTTGCGCAATACTTTTTATAGATAAAAACAATAAGTAGCATGTTGTTTTTAAGTGAGTACATCCTCGTCTCCTCCGACAACACCAGACTCAACAAGCTGTGGTGGCAGATCAACTCCTCCATGAAGGACTTAGGGTAGGATACACTTCACTATCCTCAATGTAAAGGTGGCTGTCGAGGAGGGGAGGACCTCCGTTCCCTACGAACCAATTGACATCTTCGACCACAGGAGGAGAGAAAGAAGGAGAGCAGACTTTTGGCCGGCGCCGTAGGGTCAGGGCCACGGGGCGTAGGGTCAGGGCCGTAGGGTCAGGGCCACGGGCCGTAGGGTTAGAGCCACAGTAGGAAGTGTAGAAGGCAGTACCCAGTGTAAGGCAGTACCCAGTGTAAACCCAGTGTAAAAGGCAGTACCCAGTGTAAAAGGCAGTACCCAGTGTAAAAGGCAGTACCCAGTGTAAAGTACCCAGTGTAAAAGGCAGTACCCAGTGTAAAAGGCAGTACCCAGTGTAAAAGGCAGTACACCGTGTAAAAGGCAGTACACCGTGTAAAAGGCAGTACACCGTGTAAAAGGCAGTACACCGTGTAAAAGGCAGTACACCGTGTAAAAGGTGTAAAAGGCAGTACCCAGTGTAAAAAAGGCAGTACCCAGTGTAAAAGGCAGTACCCAGTGTAAAAGGCAGTGTGTAAAAGGCAAAGTGTAAAAGGCAGTACCCAGTGTAAAAGGCAGTACCCAGTGTAAAAGGCAGTACCCAGTGTAAAAGGCAGTACCCAGTGTAAAAGGCAGTACCCAGTGTAAAAGGCAGTACCCAGTGTAAAAGGCAGTACCCAGTGTAAAAGGCAGTACCCAGTGTAAAAGGCAGTACCCAGTGTAAAAGGCAGTACCCAGTGTAAAAGGCAGTACCCAGTGTAAAAGGCAGTACCCAGTGTAAAAGGCAGTACCCAGTGTAAAAGGCAGTACACCGTGTAAAAGGCAGTACACAGTGTAAAAGGCAGTACACAGTGTAAAAGGCAGTACACAGTGTAAAAGGCAGTACACCGTGTAAAAGGCAGTACACAGTGTAAAAGGCAGTACACAGTGTAAAAGGCAGTACACAGTGTAAAAGGCAGTACACAGTGTAAAAGGCAGTACACAGTGTAAAAGGCAGTACCTATAGCAGTACACAGTGTAAAAGGCAGTACCTATAGCAGTACACAGTGTAAAAGGCAGTACCTATAGCAGTACACAGTGTAAAAGGCAGTACCTATAGCAGTACACAGTGTAAAAGGCAGTACCTATAGCAGTACACAGTGTAAAAGGCAGTACCTATAGCAGTACACAGTGTAAAAGGCAGTACCTATAGCAGTACACAGTGTAAAAGGCAGTACCTATAGCAGTACACAGTGTAAAAGGCAGTACCTAGGTAGTTGGCCATGGAGATGAAGCAGAGACCAGTGATGAAGGCATCGTAGCCCGCCTCGTGGAGCTGTTCCTGGGCTGTATCGTAGCTGGGGAACCCCTCCGCCGTCACTGAGCCACGGAGGAAAGAAGCAGGGATAAATCAGACACTACATTAGCCATGGATGAGACCTGTCCTACTGTAATCAGACACTACATTAGCCATGGATGAGACCTGTCCTACTGTAATCAGACACTACATTAGCCATGGATGAGACCTGTCCTACTGTAATCAGACACTACATTAGCCATGGATGAGACCTGTCCTACTGTAATCAGACACTACATTAGCCATGGATGAGACCTGTCCTACTGTAATCAGACACTACATTAGCCATGGATGAGACCTGTCCTACTGTAATCAGACACTACATTAGCCATGGATGAGACCTGTCCTACTGTAATCAGACACTACATTAGCCATGGATGAGACCTGTCCTACTGTAATCAGACACTACATTAGCCATGGATGAGACCTGTCCTACTGTAATCAGACACTACATTAGCCATGGATGAGACCTGTCCTACTGTAATCAGACACTACATTAGCCATGGATGAGACCTGTCCTACTGTAATCAGACACTACATTAGCCATGGATGAGACCTGTCCTACTGTAATCAGACACTACATTAGCCATGGATGAGACCTGTCCTACTGTAATCAGACACTACATTAGCCATGGACGGAGACCTGTCCTACTGTAATCAGACACTACATTAGCCATGGATGAGACCTGTCCTACTGTAATCAGACACTACATTAGCCATGGATGAGACCTGTCCTACTGTAATCAGACACTACATTAGCCATGGATGAGACCTGTCCTACTGTAATCAGACACTACATTAGCCATGGATGAGACCTTAAACGTGGCGTAGTCGTCGTCATGTTCTCTTACCAACTTTAGGAGATTTGAAGGGGCTCTCTTTCAGCTGTTTCTGCAGCTCTGCTAGAGACGTGATGTTGATCAACTCCTAGAAGGGTTCAAATAACAAAGGCACAATGAATATTCTTCCACAGGGGATTTCATGACATCCTTTATTTGTTGTTGAATTTGACCCCCTTTTTCGTGGTATCCAATTGTTAGTAGCTACTATCTTTTCTCATCGCTACTACTCCCGTACGGGCTCGGGAGAGACGAAGATCGAAAGTCAAGCATCCTCCGATACACAACCCAACCATGCCACACTGCTTCTTAACACAGCGCGCAACCAACCCGGAAGCCAGCCGCACCAATGTGTCGGAGGAAACGCTGTGCACCTGGCGAACTTGGTTAGCGTGCACTGTTCCCGGCCCGCCACAGGAGTCGCTGGTGCGCGATGAGACAAGGATATCCCTACCGGCCAAACCCTCCCTAACCCGGACGACACTAGGCCAATTGTGCATCGCCCCAAGGACATCCCGGTCGCGGACGGTTGCGACAGAGCCTGGGCGCGAACCCAGAGTCTCTGGTGGCCCTGAACCACTGCACCACCCGGGAGGCTATGACATCCTTTAACATCTAAATACTGGAAATAGTATTACCTTGAAAGGTTGCGTAGTGGCCATGAGCTTGGTGTCCAACAGCCTGAGGAAACAGAGAAGATACTTGGTCCGTTGGTTATAGAGGAACATCTGTCTTTACCAACAGAACCAGATATACACACGCATTGAGGGGGAGGAGCGGCGCGTTGAGGGGGAGGAGCGGCGCGTTGAGGGGGAGGAGCAACTGGAGAGGTTTCTATATTAACAGTGCACCAGATAAATAGACTGACTCCCAGAGAGGTTAGGTCAAAGTAGTGGTAAGCCTTGTCGGAGCCAGAACGGCCCATAGGGAAGTAGTAGCAGTATGGCTTTACCCAGGGAAGACCCCACAAACCCTGACGCAGCAGAATGTATTTACCTGGGGAAGACACACTGAGTGACTTCTTTAAAGTCATTCAGGTCCTGTGGGGAAGAAAGAAAAAGACTGTCAAATAGAAAAGAAACAAGGTTCTTCTAAACCACTGTGTTTCAGACCTCATTCCGTCAGTAGAATATAACTGGTTATTCTTTAAAAGTGCTTTCCTCACCATCTTAAATAAGCATGCCCTGTTAAAAACATGTAGAACCAGGAACAGATATAGCCCTTGGTTCACTCCAGACCTGACCGCCCTTGGTTCACTCCAGACCTGACCGCCCTTGGTTCACTCCAGACCTGACCGCCCTTGGTTCACTCCAGACCTGACCGCCCTTGGTTCACTCCAGACCTGACCGCCCTTGGTTCACTCCAGACCTGACCGCCCTTGGTTCACTCCAGACCTGACCGCCCTTGGTTCACTCCAGACCTGACCGCCCTTGGTTCACTCCAGACCTGACCGCCCTTGGTTCACTCCAGACCTGACCGCCCTTGGTTCACTCCAGACCTGACCGCCCTTGGTTCACTCCAGACCTGACCGCCCTTGGTTCACTCCAGACCTGACTGCCCTTGGTTCACTCCAGACCTGACTGCCCTTGGTTCACTCCAGACCCGACTGCCCTTGACCAGCACAAAAGCATCCTGTGGCGTTCTGCATTAGCATCAAATAGACCCTGCGATATGCAACTTCTCAGGGAAGTTAGGAACCAATATACACAGGCAGTTAGAAAAGTTAAGGCTGGCTTTTTCAAACAGAGATTTGCATCCTGTCACACAAACTCCAAAAAGTTCTGGGACACTAAAGTCCATGGAGAATAAGAGCACCTCCTCCCAGCTTCCCACTGCACTGAGGCTAGAAAACATTGTCACCACCTATAAATCTGTGATCATTGAGGATTTCAATAAGCATTTTTCCACAGCTGGCCATGCTTTCCACCTGGCCACCCCTACCCTGGTTAACAGCCCTGTACCTCCCACAACAATTTTCCCAAGCCTCCCCCATTTCTCCTTCACCCAAATCCAGATAGCGGATGTTCTGAAAGAGCTGCAAAATCTGGACCCCTACAAATCAGCAGGACTAGACAATCTGGAACCTCTTTCTAAAATTATCAGCCGAAATTGTTGCAACCCCTATTACTTGCCTGCTCAAGATCTTTCGTATTGTCTGAGATCCCTGAAGATTGGAAAGCTGCCGCGGTCATCCCCCTCTTCAAAGGGGGAGACACTCCAGACCCAAACTGCTACAGACTATCTATCCTGCCTTTCTAAGGTCATCGAAAGCCAAGTTAACAAACAGCTCACCGACCATTTCGAATCCCACCGTACCTTCTCCGCTATGCAATCTGGTTTCCGAGCTGGTCATGGTTACACCTCAGCCACACTCAAGGTCCTAAACGATATCATAACCGCCATCGATAAGAGACATTACTGTGCAGCCGTATTCATCGACCTGGCCAAGGCTTTCAACTCGGTCAATCACCACATTCTTATTGGCAGACTCAACAGCCTTGGCTTCTCAAATGACTGCCTCTGGTTCACCAACTACTTCTGATAGAGTTCAGTGTGTCAAATCGGAGGGCCTGTTGTCCGGTCCTCAGGCAGTCTATGGGGGTGCCACAGGGTTCAATTCTCGGGCCAACTCTTTTCTCTGTATACATCAATGATGTCGCTCTTGCTGCTGGTGATTCTCTGATCCACCTCTACGCAGACGATACCATTCTGTATACTTCTGGCCCTTCTTTGGACACTTAAAAACCTCCAGACGAGCTTCAATGCCATACAACTCTGCTTCAGTGGCCTCCAACTGCTCTTAATGCAAGTAAAACTAAATGCATGCTCTTCAACCGATCACTAACAGCATCTGCCCGCCCATCCAGTATCACTACTCTGGACAGTTCTGACATCTACAAATATCTAGGTGTCTGGTTAGACTGTAAACTCGCCTTCCAGACTCACAAAATGAAATCTAGAATCAGCTTCCTATTACGCAACAAAGCATCCTTCACTCATGCTGCCAAACATATCCTCGTAAAACTGACTATCCTACCGATCCTCGACTTCGGCGAAGTCACTTACAAAATAGCCTCCAACACTCTACTCAACAAATTCAATGCAGTCTATCACAGTGCCATCCGTTTTGTCACCAAAGCCCCATATACTACCCACCACTGCGACCTGTATGCTCTCGTTGGCTGACCCTCGCTTCATATTCGTCGCCATACCCACTGGCTCAAGGTCACCTATTAGTCTTTGCTAGGTAAAGCCCTGCCTTATCTCAGAGCACTGGTCACCATAGCAGCACCCACCCGTAGCACACGCTCCAGCAGGTATATTTCACTGGTCACCGCAAATTCCTTTGGCTGCCTTTCCTTCCAGTTCTCTGCTGCCAATGACTGGAACTAATTGCAAAAATCGCTGAAGCTGGAGACTCATCTCCCTCACTAACTTTAAGCATCAGCTGTCAGAGCAGCTCACAGATGACTGCACCTGTACATAGCCCATCTGTAAATAGCCCATCCAACTACCTCATCCCCATACTGTTTTTTGTTGTGCTCCTTTGCACCCCAGTATCTCAACTTGCACATTCATCTTCTGTACATCGCTCCAGTGTTTAATTGCTAAATCTGAATTATTTCACCACTATGGCTTATTTATTACCTTACCTCCATTATCTTACCTCATTTGCACTCACTGTATATAGACTTTTCTATTGTGTTATTGACTATATGCTTGTTTATTCCATGGGTAACTCTGTGTCGCACTGCTATGCTTTATCTTGGCCAGATCACAGTTGTAAATGAGAACTGGTTCTCAACTGGCCTACCTGGTTAAATAAAGGTGAAATTAAAATATATATATATAAAAATAAACCACTGTGTTCATATATAAAATGGTGCGTGTTTTGTACCTCTGGCAGTAGGCAGTAGAACTGATGGATGGTGTGCATGACGTCCAGCAGCATGTTGTGGCCAACCACCAACTTTCCCTGGGTTGGAGAGAGGGGGGAAAGAGATGAGTCCCATCCTAAAGGCATAGCGCCCAAAGAGAGATAAAGGAGAACTCACTCAACTACAATATTCCTTATAGTTTCAGTGGTGGATTGCAAAGGCAGTTGGCATATACTGGTACATCGTAACGTAACAAAACATACAGATTCAAATTAAACCATTTGATAACAGGTTGTCAGGGTAACTCACAGATTTGGAGATGGCGTGTATGACCCTGGAGAATCCCACAGCGTCATTCAGCTCCTCCTGGAAGGATTGACGAGGGTCATGTTCAGTAGGAAACGTAGCAAAACATTGCAAAGAAGGAATGTCTCTTATTGGACAATTGATCTCCCAGATTCAAAACATTGCAAAGAAACCGCAAAGGAATGTCTCTTATTGGACAAGTAATCTCCCAGATTCAAAACATTGCCTCCTGATCGTGTTTCTTCAGGGGGGGTGAAGGTTTGGAACATTTCAAGAAGAAATGTACAGTCTGCTTTTTAGATACAGTAGAAGAAAATTCAGCTGGTCGTGTCATTCAAAACATATCACAGGGAGGAATGTTCTGGAGTTACTGTGTTTAGACCGCTATCTACTATCCATCTAGAACACCACAGGGAGGAATGTTCTGGAATGTTGGGTTTGCTTCTTTTTTTGTTGTTGAAAAAAACGGTAGAAGGGACGTCACCTGTTCTCTCTCCTGTTTCTGCCGTTCCCTCCTCTTCCTCTCCTCGTCGTCCACCTTGCTGATCTGGATGTATCGCTCTTTCTGAAACCCCATTATATCATCACATAATACACCCGTCTATTAATGTACATCAACACACACCTACTGAATGGAGACGATCCCACAGCATCACTCACACCTACTGACTGGAGACGATCCCACAGCATCACTCACACCTACTGACTGGAGACGATCCCACAGCATCACTCACACCTACTGACTGGAGACGATCCCACAGCATCACTCACACCTACTGACTGGAGACGATCCCACAGCATCACTCACACCTACTGACTGGAGACGATCCCACAGCATCACTCACACCTACTGACTGGAGACGATCCCACAGCATCACTCACACCTACCGACTGGAGACGATCCCACAGCATCACTCACACCTACCGACTGGAGACGATCCCACAGCATCACTCACACCTACCGACTGGAGACGATCCCACAGCATCACTCACACCTACTGACTGGAGACGATCCCACAGCATCACTCACACCTACTGACTGGAGACGATCCCACAGCATCACTCACACCTACTGACTGGAGACGATCCCACAGCATCACTCACACCTACTGACTGGAGACGATCCCACAGCATCACTCACACCTACTGACTGGAGACGATCCCACAGCATCACTCACACCTACCGACTGGAGACGATCCCACAGCATCACTCACACCTACTGACTGGAGACGATCCCACAGCATCACTCACACCTACTGACTGGAGACGATCCCACAGCATCACTCACACCTACTGACTGGAGACGATCCCACAGCATCACTCACACCTACCGACTGGAGACGATCCCACAGCATCACTCACACCTACCGACTGGAGACGATCCCACAGCATCACTCACATTACAGGAGAGTATTTCTGTACTCTAAGCATCGTGTTATTCCTTCTATTTCTGGATGAGACCAGAACACCGGCAGGGGGGTCAGACTAGAACACCGGCAGGGGGGTCAGACTACAGACTAGAACACCGGCGGGGGGGTCAGACTACAGACTAGAACACCGGCGGGGGGGGTCAGACTAGAACACCGGCGGGGGGTCAGACTAGAACACCGGCGGAGGGGGGTCAGACTAGAAGATCCCTGAGTAAATCCAGATTACTAACGTAGAAGATCCCTGAGTAAATCCAGATTACTAACGTAGAAGATCCCTGAGTAAATCCAGATTACTAACGTAGAAGATCCCTGAGTAACTCCAGATTACTAACGTAGAAGATCCCTGAGTAACTCCAGATTACTAACGTAGAAGATCCCTGAGTAACTCCAGATTACTAACGTAGAAGATCCCTGAGTAACTCCAGATTACTAACGTAGAAGATCCTTAAAAAGTAACTCTACCATAGGTAAAAAGACAGTTAAAATGGAGCCCTAAACTAAAGTTGAAACTGGTATCACTCATTATATCCTCTAGCTTAATGGTTTTATTTAACTAGGCAAGTCAGTTAAGAACTAATTCTTATTTTTACAATGACGACCTACCCCTCCCCTAACCCGGTTGATGCTGGGCCAATTGTGCGCTGCCCTACGGGACTCTTGATCACGGCCTGTTGTGATACAGCACAGGATCAAACCAGGGTCTGTAGTGACGTCTCTAGCACTTCAATGTAGTGCTTTAAATCGCTGCGCCATTCGGGAGCCTTATTCCTAGTATAAAGGTCTTAATGATTAGTTGAATCAGGTGTGCTAGCGGTTTAAGGCACTGCATCGAAAGTGCTAGAGGTGTCACTACAGACCCTGGTTCGATCCCGGGCTGTATCACAACCGGCCGTGATCAGGAGACCCGTAGGGCTCTGGAATAGATCAAATACATGGACTGGCTGGGGGTCCCCCCCGAGGAGAGGTTTGAGAACCTCATCTAGCTGGCAGACTGACCTTCTCTGTCTCCAAGGTCTCCACATGAAGGCCCTTTGGGAACCTATAGGAGAGGAGATCAACATTATCCTTCTATAAAGATATGACATCTCTGTACAATACACACACTCAGTACTAGAACTATATAAACATTTTATTATAAACATTAACTGTCACTTAGCAGCGTTCAAACTACAGTTATAAACCCTAATTCATCTGTTTTAGAAATAGCAGAATGGTAACAATTCAAAAAGTAGATTTCATTCATCTCCCTGTGTTCTTAGGATGGAACACTGAATCATATCTGCAGAGTTCTAGAACATTGCTGCTCTTGAAGGACAGAACACTGAATCATACCTGCAGAGTTCTAGAACATTGCTGCTCTTGAAGGACAGAACACTGAATCATATCTGCAGAGTTCTAGAACATTGCTGCTCTTGAAGGACAGAACACTGAATCATATCTGCAGAGTTCTAGAACATTGCTGCTCTTGAAGGACAGAACGTACTTACTTGGAGTTGAGAGTCTGGTAGATCAGCTTCCTCTGAAACCTGGAGTGGAGCAGAGAACAGAACATGGGGAATGGAGGTTTTTAATAAACAAAACACTGGTAAATATTGCTGGGGGGGGATCAGGAGAGCCATGTTAACATGGTAAAGTCCTTTCAGACTGAAATTAAAGTGTTGTATAAATGCACATTTCTCTCTCACACACAAACAAACACACACACAGGTGTTTCTTTACCCAGTGCAGGGCTCCAGGTCCACAGTCTTCTCTGAGGTAGTGAACAGAGATTCCACCTTCTCTCTGCAAGGGACAAGAGGCAGGAGGAAGACTAAACAAAACAACGACAGGGATGCATTCTGGGCTGGAGCTGAATGGTGGTGTCTGGACTGTTACCATGGATTTCTGCTCCGCTAGACATAAATCAGTACCATGTGACTTCACCGTGGACCGTAGGACGGGTTCCGCTAGACATAAATCAGTACCATGTGACTTCACCGTGGACCGTAGGACGGGTTACGCGCTGAGGCCGTAACACCCGTTTGGAGGAGTTTAAACCAGCCTTATATGAAGGAGCAACTGGTGTCAGAGGGTGGCTAGGGAGGGAAAGGGGTGGCTGGAGGAACTAGTGTCCGCAGGTGGCTAGGGAGGGAAAGGGGCGGCTGGAGGATCTGGTGTCAGAGGGTGGCTAGGGAGGGAAAGGGGCGGCCGGAGGAACTAGTGTCAGAGGGTGGCTAGGGAGGGAAAGGGGCGGCTGGAGGATCTGGTGTCAGAGGGTGGCTAGGGAGGGAAAGGGGCGGTAGGAGGAACTAGTGTCAGCAGGTGGCTAGGGAGGGAAAGGGGCGGCTGGAGGATCTGGTGTCAGAGGGTGGCTAGGGAGGGAAAGGGGCGGTAGGAGGAACTAGTGTCAGCAGGTGGCTAGGGAGGGAAAGGGGCAGCTGGAGGATCTGGTGTCAGAGGGTGGCTAGGGAGGGAAAGGGGCGGTAGGAGGAACTAGTGTCAGAGGGTGGCTAGGGAGGGAAAGGGGCGGCTGGAGGATCTGGTGTCAGAGGGTGGCTAGGGAGGGAAAGGGGCGGCTGGAGGAACTAGTGTCAGAGGGTGGCTAGGGAGGGGAGGGGCGGACGGACGGAGGAACTAGTGTCAGAGGGTGGATAGGGAGGGAAAGGGGCGGTAGGAGGAACTAGTGTCAGAGGGTGGCTAGGGAGGAAAAGGGGCAGTAGGAGGAACTAGTGTGAGCAGGTGGCTAGGGAGGGAAAGGGGCAGCTGGAGGATCTGGTGTCAGAGGGTGACTAGGGAGGGAAAGGGGCAGCTGGAGGAACTAGTGTCAGAGGGTGGCTAGGGAGGGGAGGGGCGGACGGAGGAACTAGTGTCAGAGGGTGGATAGGGAGGGAAAGGGGCGGTAGGAGGAACTAGTGTCAGAGGGTGGATAGGGAGGGAAAGGGGCAGCTGGAGGAACTAGTGTCAGAGGGTGGCTAGGGAGGGGAGGGGCGGACGGAGGAACTAGTGTCAGAGGGTGGCTAGGAAGGGAAAGGGGCAGCTGGAGGAACTAGTGTCAGAGGGTGGCTAGGGAGGGGAGGGGCGGACGGAGGAACTAGTGTCAGAGGGTGGCTAGGGAGGGAAAGGGGCGGCTGGAGGAACTAGTGTCAGAGGGTGGCTAGGGAGGGAAAGGGGGAGCTGGAGGAACTAGTGTCAGAGGGTGGCTAGGGAGGGAAAGGGGCGGTAGGAGGAACTAGTGTCAGCAGGTGGCTAGGGAGGGAAAGGGGTGGCTGGAGGAACTAGTGTCAGAGGGTGGCTAGGGAGGGAAAGGGGCGGTAGGAGGAACTAGTGTCAGAGGGTAGCTAGGGAGGGAGGGGGCTAGTGGCAGCAGGAGGTACTGGTGTCAGAAGGAGGGAAAGGGGCAGATTTGGGACCAGGCTGTCATCTCTCACCACATGCAACTACAGTCTAAAGTTGTAACTAGAAACGGGAGTCAGGTTTAAACGTACACCACCCGTCCGATGTACTCCCTGTGCTCCTCGGGGACGCTGCCGGGGCCTTTGTTTGGGTTGGGGGAGATGTAGGAGGGGTTTCCTGATCCGTTACTCTGACTCCGCCTCTCCTCATACTGCTCCCGCAGCTGCACTTCCTCTTCCTGGTTCAGGTACGGGATTCCTACGGCAACCAGAAAAGGAGGCGGGGTTAGATGGCGGAGTGTTGGTTGGCTTAAATCAATCACTAAGTCATCTTTATTGACCTAGTTGGAATATCTAGAGCATCCAGAACAGAGGTGTTAGCTAGAGTAGCTTCAATCCATCGAATCGATTTTATTGTCCTAGTTGGGATTTCTACGGCAACCAGACAGAATGCTACCTACCGTTACGGAACACCTTGTTGAAGTCAAAACCCTGACTGGCCAGGAAGTCTATGCTGGAACTCTGAAATAACAAACACAGACATATTTACCAAAGCACCACCAGGGGCAACATGGGTCCTATTCTCCAGGGATGGAAAGGAAGCAAACGGGCTGAAACGCGGAGTGACGACCTAAACCTGTCCAATCAAATCACGTGTATTTACATAACGGGCTGAAACGGAGAGTGACGACCTAAACCTGTCCAATCAAATCAAATGTATTTACATAACGGGCTGAAACGCGCAGTGACGACCTAAACCTGTCCAATCAAATCACGTGTATTTACATAACGGGCTGAAACGGGAGTGACGACCTAAACCTGTCCAATCAAATCAAATGTATTTACATAACGGGCTGAAACGTGATTTGATTGGAGAGGTTTAGGTCGTCACTCCCCATGTATTTATATAGCCCTTCTTACATCAGCTGATATCTCAAAGTGCTGTACAGAAACCCAGCCTTAAAACCCCCCAAACAGCAAGCGATGCAGGTTGTCGAAGCACCAATAAGAACTGCTTGTAGCACCCGGATAAAATAAGACAGACCAACGGGTTTCCTCACCTGGCAGATGAACTTGGTGTCTGGGGAGGTTCTGTTGAACGGCTTTGGGAATATATAAAAATTAAAAGTCTTGATGACGTACCTGTGGAGACAAAAACACCAGGAGAGAAATAACAGCAGGTCAGCTAGGTTAAACATTCCTATAGCCTGCAGAGAGATCACATATAACTGACTTAGACTTTCTATTTAACACTAGATCAGCCTATATCAGCTGGTCCCAGATCAGTATTTCAGAACCAACCCGTTTGTTATGACAGTGTAACAACACAGCAGAGAAGAATTGGATAAATCACTAACTGATCTGGGGTCAGGTCATGGGTCCTATGAGTCAAGCTTAAGAGGGCCGATATAGGATCAGGGCCACATGGAGTCTCATTCAGAACGATCCGAAAGGCTAAAAACTGATCCTAAATCAGCACTCCTACTCTGAGAAGCGTCATGTTACTCAGTAACTCAGTTCAAAACCGACCGCGTGTTAAATGTTAAATCGGAGAGAGAAATCCCACTCACTTGGACTCTGCCTGGTCATATGTGAACGCACACAGTCCAAACTGAAACAGCAAGAAGTCCATGGAATGCTGGGTAGAGAGAGGGGGGGGGGGCAGAGGGGGGGGCAGAGGAGGGGGAGGGAGGGGGGCAGAGGAGTGGAGGGAGTGGAGGGGGGGGGGCAGAGGAGTGGAGGGGGGGGGCAGAGGAGTGGAGGGGGGGGCAGAGGAGTGGAGGGGGGGCAGAGGAGTGGAGGGGGGCAGAGGAGTGGAGGGGGGGCAGAGGAGGGAGGGGGGCAGAGGAGGGAGGGGGGCAGAGGAGTGGAGGGGGGCAGAGGAGTGGAGAGGAGGGCAGAGGAGTGGAGGGGAGGGGGCAGGAGGGAGGGGGGGGGCAGAGGAGGGAGGGGGGGCAGAGGAGTGGAGGGGAGGGCAGAGGAGTGGAGGGGGGCAGAGGAGTGGAGGGGGGCAGAGGAGGGGAGGGAGGGCAGAGGAGTGGAGGGGAGGGCAGAGGAGTGGAGGGGAGGGGGCAGAGGAGAGGGGAGGGGGCAGAGGAGTGGAGGAGGGGGCAGAGGAGGGGAGGGGGGGGCAGAGGAGTGGAGAGAGTCTCAAACGTGTACATTTAAAACAGGACAGATAGCACATGGCCTTGTTGTGGCCCATACTTACAGACTCCAGGAATCAAAAACACCCGAAAACAATGATCAAATTCAGCCATGATATAAAAAGTTATGCAAGCTACCTCACTATATTAGTTATATACAGTGGGGAGTTTACATACACTTGGGTTGGAGTCATTAAAACTCGTTTTTCAACCACTCCACACGTTTCTTGATAAACTATAGTTTTGGCAAGTCGGTTAGGACATCTACTTTGTGCATGACACAAGTCATTTTTCCAACAATTGTTTACAGACAGATTATTTGACTTATAAATCACTATCACAATACCAGTGGGTCAGAAGTTTACATACACTAAGTTGACTATGCCTTTAAACAGCTTGGAACATTTTGAAGGCCTACCTTCAAACTCAGTGCCTCTTTGCTTCACATCATGGGAAAAATCAAAAGAAATCAGCCAAGACCTCAGAAAAAAAATGGTAGACCTCCACAAGTCTGGTTCATCCTTGGGAGCAATTTCCAAACGCCTGAAGGTACCACGTTCATCTGTACAAACACCATGGGACCACGCAGCTGTCATACCACTCAGGAAGGAGAGGCATTCTGTCTCCTAGAGATGAACGTACTTTGGTGCGAAAAGTGCAAATCAATCCCAGAACAACAGCAAATGACCTTGTGAAGATGCTGGAGGAAACAGGTACAAAAGTATCTATATCAACAGTAAAAACAAGTCCTTAACGACATAACCTGAAAAGCCGCTCAGCAAGGAAGAAGCCACTGCTCCAAAACCGCTATATAAGCCAGACTACAGTTTGCAACTGCACATGGGGACAAAGATTGTACTTTTTGAATTAATGTCCTCTGGTCTGATTAAACAAAAATAGAACTGTTTGGCCATAATGACCATTGTTATGTTTGGAGGAAAAAGGGGGAGGCTTGCAAGCCGAAGAACACCATCCCAACCGTGAAGCACGGGAGTGGCAGCATCATGTTGTGTGGGTGCTTTGCTGCAGGAGGGACTGGTGCACTTCACAAAATAGATGGCATCATAAAGGAAAATAATGTGGATATATTTTAGCAACATCACAAGACCTCAGTCAGGAAGTTAAAGCTTGGTTGCAAATGAGTCTTCCAAATAGACAATGACCCCAAGCATACTTCCAAAGTTATGGCAAAATGGCTTCAGGACAATAAAGTCAAGGTATTGGAGTGGCCATCACAAAGCCCTGACCTCAATCCTATAGAAAATGTGTGGGCAGAACTGGAAAAGCACGTGCGAGCAAGGAGGCCTACAAACCTGACTCAGTTACAACAGCTCTGTCAGGAGGAATGGGCCAAAATTCACCCAACTTAATTGTGGGAAGCTTGTGGAAGGCTACCCAAAACGTTTGACCAAAGTTATCCAATTTAAAGGCAATGCTACAAAATGCTAATTGAGTGTATGTATGTACACTTCTGACCCACTGGGAATGTGATGAAATAAATAAAAGCTGGTGGGTGGGTGGGGTCATTCTCTGCACTATTATTCTGACATTTCACATTCTTAAAATAAAGTAGTCATCCTAACTGACATAAGACCGGGACTTTTTACTAGGATTAAATGTCAAGAATTGTGGGGAAAAAACTGAGTTTAAATCTTTTGCTAAGGTGTATGTAAACTTCTGACTTCAACTGTAGCGACTCACTCAGTGCCTGACCGACACCGACAGTTTTGACCGGGGCCACATTTAGTGTTTTGTTTATGTTTAGAGTTTTGAATATCGTTCTCATTCTAGACATTCCGTTACATTGTTAAATATTCTCCATGTTAAACTAACGGGGAACCAACATGGCTGCCATAAAACGTTGAAGTGTCAAGTAAATGCAGCATATTGCAGGAACCCGCATTGCCCCCCCCAACTCTAAAACGCATGTCTCTCTTGCCTATTACCTTTTTTAGCTTCATGTAGCGCTCCTCTGGCGTGTCCAACCCGTTAGTCAGTGCGCTGACGTTGGGCCCATCGCTAATACCTGAAACCGAATAGAGTGTATTTTCTACTGTATTAACTAGAACATGATGAAGATGTCAAGAGTTCATGACCGACTGCGTGTGTGTGGCTTGTAGCAGCCACGGAAACGGGTTGGCCAGCGAGCTAGTTAAGATGTAACTATAAACGTTTGCCAGTTAAATAGATAGCTAACAATGACTTACCTGAAAATTCCCCATCGATTGCGAGAAAGTCTGCTTCCTCTATTGCGCTGTACACAGTGCTTAAACTGTCTTTGAAATCTGTAATACAAAAACAACAATCGGCCAACATGCGTTGCTGGTTTACTCAACACGCAAGCTAGCTATTAATGCTAGTTAGCGGGTTAGCATTCACAACCTCGCGGAAATTAACGGAATCATGATTGTGCGGTGAGAAACCACAGCTAAATTGGTGTATCTAATAGCATATGACTATAATCTTGGTGTATATTATCTGTAAGGGTGCATAAAGAAGTGAATTACTTGTTCGTGTCACCTCCATCCTTACAGAAAGACAAAAAATACAATATACCAAACCGCTGCTGTCACTCAAGAGGATTTTAATCTTTCCAACACTTCCGGCGTAGTGACGTTTTTGACACGACGTCAATCAAAATATGGCTACGACAAAATAAAAGCCGTACGATGCACGAATCACGATTACGCGCTTTTTAGCTCGAATGTACAGTGTGGGTTTATCAGTCGTGCGGTGAGCACAACTGAACATGTTATAATGGGTGTGTGTCCCCCCCCATTTTGACCCGCAATTTTAATTTGTCTTTTCATGCTATCAACGGTCACCCAATGCAAAAGCCATGTAAGGCAAACTGAAATGAAGATCCATTTTTTTAGGTGTCAAATAATGGTAGTATAGCAATCTTATCCGGATTAATGTGTGTTTATGTTAAAATTACACATATGACTATTGTTATCTAACTGAAGCTAGAGTTTCACCTTTGTCATTATTGATCAATTAACAAATAATTACAAATCTAAGACTTTCTTACATTTCTGTCCTCACAAAATGTTGATGTAACACTACATACATACACTTTGCCTGTGATACTTGAACCCTAGGTTATACTAGGACCCTTGGTTATACTAGGACCCTTGGTTATACATAAACCTGACTCAAAGATCTACTCAAACAACACATTGCTGTCACCATTTTTATTAACTCTAGTTGGTGTTCAGCAATAAATTCTAAAAATTATTTGAAATGGACAACATACACTACATGACTAAAACGACCCCCCCGTTGCTATAACAACCTCCACACTTCTGGGACGGCTTCGGAACATCGTTGCAGGGACTTCCATTCAGGCACGAACATTAGTGAGGTCGGGCACTGATGCTTGTAATTAGGCCTGGCTTGCTATTAGGCCTGGCTCATTGAGGTCAGGGCTCTGTGCAGGCAAGTCAAGTTCTTCCACATCGACCTCGACAAACCATTTCTGAATGGACCTCGCTTTGTGCACAGGAGGATTGTCATTCTGAAACAGGAAAGGGCCTTCCCCAAACTGTTGCCACAAAGTTGATTAATCTAGAATGTCATTGTACGCTGTCGTGTTAAGATCTACCTTCACTGGAACTAAAGGGCCTGAACCATGAAAAACAGCTACAGAACATTACTTTTCGTAGGCATGTGTACGGCTGCTCAGCCATTGAAACCCGTTTCATGAAGCTCCCAACTAAGTTATACATAAAGGATACAACAGCATGGCATTTTGAATTTAGAATAAACTAGTCATGGTGGTAAGATTGCTGACAAGTCTTTTAAAACCAGAAATCAAGACACATTGACCCAATGGGCCCAATCCTAAATACCCCCTAGACCCTATGCCATATGCACTTGTGGAGATCAGAGAGGTTTTGTCAGGTGTAAGCAATATGGTAATAGCTCTACCACTCAATGATAGGCTAGGTGGAAGTAAACCCATATTGCTTACAACCAATTAGATTATCTTACATCTCCACAAGTGCATAAGGTCTAGATGTCAATTTGGGATTGGGCCCTTCTCCAATGATCCAATGATAGGAAGTCAGCTGTATATAGTTCTACATTCAGCCGTTTTGTCTTTGGTAACCTCAGTCATCTTGTCCCTAGATCTGCCAACATGGAGGGGTTGTCAAGGTGACGGTATTACCACCAGACCAGAGGTCACTAGTCATGAAGACAGTAAAATTCCACGTGACAGTTTAGACACGGTAATTAGGCTTCTCTGATGCTACTGATGGTCATTAGTAACCTACCAAACTAACTGCCTGGTACTCAGCACTGTATCGTCCCTTTAAATCACTCTGACATCAATGTAAATGTATTAAAACATCTCATCAAAACACTTCATGAGAGCCCATGAGCTCATGTTGTGCAACATTTCTATAGGCTATGTAACTGCGTGAGAAAACAGAGTGATGGCTTCTGTTAAAAAGAGGAGGATCCCATCAGCTTTCTATAGGCTAGGCCTATTATATTTATAAACTTTCCTAATATTAAGCACATTGCTTCTCTTTACAACAGGAGTATAGCCTACCTTGCTGTCATGAAAATGAACCACGGGGAAAAGCGTCCTCCATTTTGCTATTTAAGTGCATAGTTGACATTCTTTCCCCCCATACCCCTGTTTCGATACAGGTGCATGATAATGGTCCATTCTAAATCAAAACTAATTTCACACACATATTATTTAGTATATGTAAAGACAAGATTAAATTAAGAATAGTTTGATGGGTGACAATATTGGCCTATCACTTGTGAATGACGCCCAGCTTGTGCAGTAAGGCAAGGAATAACTCATGCGTTTTTTTGCGACATCTTCAAATCGTAGGTATGTAGCCCAGCCCATAGGCCTATATGTTTTGATGTGTTTTTTTATCACAACTAAAGTGGCCAAATAACTCCTTAAAACGAAGCACAGGGAGTGCAGGTAGCCTAGTGGTTAGAGAGTAGGGGTGGCAGGTAGCCTAGTGGTTAAAGTGTAGGGGCGGCAGGTAGCCTGGTGGTTAGAGTGTAGGGGCGGCAGGTAGCCTAGTGGTTAAAGTGTAGGGGCGGCAGGTAGCCTAGTGGTTAGAGAGTAGGGGTGGCAGGTAGCCTAGTGGTTAAAGTGTAGGGGCGGCAGGTGGCCTAGTGGTTAGAGTGTAGGGGCGGCAGGTAGCCTGGTGGTTAGAGTGTAGGGGCGGCAGGTAGCCTAGTGGTTAAAGTGTAGGGGCGGCAGGTGGCCTAGTGGTTAGAGTGTAGGGGCGGCAGGTAGCCTGGTGGTTAGAGTGTTGGGGCGACAGGTACCCTGGTGGTTAGAGTGTAGGGGCGGCAGGTAGCCTGGTGGTTAGAGTGTAGGGGTGGCAGGTAGCCTAGTGGTTAAAGTGTAGGGGCGGCAGGTAGCCTAGTGGTTAGAATGTAGTGGCGGCAGGTAGCCTAGTGGTTAGAGTGTAGGGGCGGCAGGTAGCCTAGTATTTAGAGCGTAGGGGCGGCAGGTAGCCTAGTGGTTAAAGTGTAGGGGCGGCAGGTGGCCTAGTGGTTAGAGCGTAGGGGCGGCAGGTAGCCTAGTGGTTAGAATGTAGTGGCGGCAGGTAGCCTAGTGGTTAAAGCGTTGGGCCAGTAACCCGAAAGGTTGCAAGATCAAATCCCCTGAACTGACAAGGTAAAAATCTATCATTCTGTCCCTGAACAAGGCAGTTAACTCACTGTTCCTAGGTCGTCGTTCAAAATAAGAATTTGTTCTTAACTGACTTTCCTAGTTAAATAAAGAATAATAATAATAAATATTAAACCGCTTTATAACCGGAGCCGAACTGGCAGACATAAGCTGTGTGAGTTTCACGTTTGGGGAAGATAATTTCCACCATAAATATGCACCTTTTATAATAAACTATTAAATGCACCTTTTATAAAAAACTATTAAATGCACCTTTTTAAAATAAACTATTAAATGCACCTTTTTAAAAGAAACTATTAATTGCACAATCACATTTGCCTTCACTTTCGGGAACAGTGTTTTCCTGCTAATTGATTGCATGTTGGAACATTCGCACTAATCGCCTACCACCGTGTGCACATTGATACGCATCTAATGTGAAGAAAAAGCCCAATAGAAAAAGCCTTAATAGTTTATCAACATCGTAAGCTAAACGTTCTGATCTGTTGCATCAGCCTCACTGCTTTAAAAAAAATACAAAAATTGGATGCGAGTTGCTGTATTCAATTGGGATCTATCGCATCCCACAACTGTCCTACAGTATGTTTGGCATATTTATTTATTTCACAGAAGAACAGTTGACCAATAGCATAGGTCAACTTTTGCACTATGGGGGATAGTACATTGGGCATAAGCTGCTGCTGTTGGTTAGATCGACTCATCTGATTGGCTGACGAAAAGTAAAATGTGGACAGTTCTCTAACATTTTCAATATGCGCCTCGGGAATTGGACGCGCGCAGTTACGCCCCCCGATGTGTCTGTCTTCATTACTTCTTAGCTGAAATGACTGTCAGATGGACCAATCACGTGACGGGCATTGGCTACATCTGAAGGAACCATGTGAGTGAGAGTAATTATAATTATTATAACACCCACATTGGCCGTAAAAGGCAACCATTTTTTTTAAATGGGGCATTACAGCCACACAAGGGGGATGCCACCGGGAAACTCTGAGAATGCTGAGAATATTGCCAAGTGAAATTGTGAATGAGAGACTGATGAAGTGTGTTCAGCTTGCGACTTTTTTTTCAAATCATCAGAGTCCCATCATGCAGCCTTATTAATATATTAAGAATAAGAACATATCTCAACGTTCGTATATCACAAGTAAAGTCGAATAAATAACTCTGAATGAAGCATATGAGAGAACCGGTTTCTTTGTTAACCTCTCAACACAGAATAGCCGCATGTCTGCACTTTCTTTGAAATCGTTTGGGGAAAATATAATTTTATTAAGCTAGATGCTGGATGCAGCTGGATGCTCTATGTATGTCTCAGCTCTAGTACATATAGCCTGTAGTCTTGTGGAAGCACAGCTGGATGCTCTGTGTATGCCTCAGCTCTAGTACATATAGCCTGTAGTCTTGTGGTAGCACAGCTGGATGCTCTGTGTATGCCTCAGCCTCCCCACTGGAGTCCCGGGTTCAATCCCTGCATCTACTTCACTGTCTTCCCTCCTCATCTGTCTCTGTCTCTACTTCTAACCTCTCCATTAAAAACAACTACAACATCTAATATAACCCCCTTTAAAAAAAACACATGGTTCACATCTTGTTTCTTTGAAGTAGTAAACACATCTATAAGAGATTGGACAGGTGTAAACCAGGTTACCATGGTGTCTGATGTGGGTAGGGATAAGGGACATGCTGATTGGGTGGTGGGTAGGGATAAGGGACATGATGATTGGGTGGTGGGTAGGGATAAGGGACATGATGATTGGGTGGTGGTTGAGCTCTTTTCATGGGTCCCTTTAATAACTCCAAGCCTTCCCACAACGAAGGGCGCCTTCCAGTTCGTTCCATTCTTCTTTGCGGTCTGCAGCGTCATCATCGGATTGGCTGGGACTCATGGGCTCTGCCTTCAGTCCGATGCTAGGCAACCAATCCCTGTCCTCAACGTTTAGGTCTATATTATCAGCATGAGCCTGGCTGGGACTCACGGGCGCACCGCAAGCATCCTCCTCTTTCAGCTGGAGTGACCGAGACGTTCCCTGCTCCTCTGATTTAATTGAATACACAGTCATTTCCTCCCTATTTTCTGTAGGGTCACTCCTCTGAGTGTCGACCCTCTTAACAACCATCTCCTCTCCTGGGTGAGTTTTTCTCATGTGTCTCTTTAAGTTTCCAGAATCACTCCAAGCCTTCCCACAACAAGAGCAAACAAATGGTTTCTCCCCCGTATGAGTCCTCAGGTGTCTCTTAAGACAGCCAGCTTTTTTGAATCCCTTACCGCATTTAGTGCACAAGTGTGGTTTGAGAAAAACACTTTCTGACTGGGAAGTAGTCACATCACTCTCCCTCTGCTCTGGCGTGTGCCTCTCTAGATCAGATTTCGCCCCCAGTCTGTTGCTAGGCAACCAAGTTCCTCCCTCGTCACCGCCTTCAGAATAATCATCGGCTTGGATGGGACTCATTGGTGCACCGCTGGCATCCACCAGTATCCTTCTGATGTCCTCTTTCAGCTGGAGTGCCGGAGACCTTCCCTGCTCCTCCGATTTAATTGAATCCACATTCATTTCCTCCCTACTTCCTGTAGGGTCACTCCTCTGAGTATCAACCCTCTTATCAACCATCTCCTCTCCTGGGTGAGTTTTTCTCATGTGTCTCTTTAAGTTTCCAGAATCACTCCAAGCCCTCCCACAACGAGGGCAAACAAACGGTTTCTCCCCCGTATGAGTCCTCAGGTGTCTCTTAAGACAGCCGGTCTGATGGAAGCCCTTTCCGCATTCAGAGCACACGTGTGGGTTCTTCAGAGGATCCCTTGGCGGGTGTTGTGTCTTAATGTGTGATTCCAGTCTTTCTGCGGTTATGAAACTCTTCTTACATTGACCACAGCGATGAGGGTGATCTGTGTGAAAAACCTCCCGGTGATGTTTAAGGCTTGATTTTACAATGAACTGTTTCCCACAATCAGAGCAGTGGTGAGGTTTCACTGTGTATTGTTTATTAACAGTATGCCTTCTCATGTGTCTCTTTAAGTTTCCATAATCACTCCAAGCCTTCCCACAACGAGGGCAGATGTACGGTTTCTCCCCAGTATGAGTTCTCTGGTGTGTCTTAAGACTGCCGGCCTGCGTGAATCTCTTTCCGCATTCAGAGCAGATGTATGGTTTCTCTCCAGACAAATACAGCAAGTGTCTTTTCAGATTGGTTGCTGTGGTAAAATTCTTCCCACAGTGATCACAGATATGGGAGCCAGGCCTGTCTCCTGAGAGGGTTTTGTGTTGTTCCGCATTAGACCAGCTGTGGGGTTTCTCTCCTGTCTGTGTTGCCTTGTGCATTTGAAGGCCACTCTGCCCCGGTGTCTTCCTGCAGTCGACAAGCCGCACAGACACCCTCTTCAGACCGCACAATAAGGCGCTACCGGGAGAGGCACGACTCGGGGACTCAGCGAGGGTGGAGGAGGGCAAGAGAGGCTTGTCCTGGAAATCAGAAAAATAGACATGGAATCAAAAATCAGGGTGCTGCGATTTTTCTGCCACTGAAGTCCTGAAAAAACACTTTCAGGGTAAAGGATTAAAACTAGATAGAAAGTATGTAGAAAAGATAACAGACTGATACATGTCTCAATAATATAATCTGAGAACTAACAATCATCAAAATAAAAACCAGACAGTCAGGGAGAATAAACAATGCCCAAAACAATTAATTTAGCAGAATTAATTTAGATTTGCTTTGTTTAAGCAAAATAACACAGCAATAACCATGGCAAAATGCATAGAGTTCAAGGAAATTAGCTTCAAACTCCAAAATCTTCTCTCAGGTCCATGGCAGAATACGTAGAAACGCAAAAAAAAAATGTTGCTTTAAGAATGTGTTAAAAATCTCTCTCAGCTCCATGGAGAAATTTGAAAAGTTGCAGAAAATTGGCTTAAAAATGCTAAGAATTCTGTAGACCGCCAAGATGGGGGCCTCAAAAATGCTGTCCAAAATTCAACTGAGCCAATGGGCCGAACCCGCCCATTGCCACGCCCCCATGCCACATCCCCACGCCACGCCCCCCATGCCACGCCCCTATGCCGCACCCCCATGCCACACCCCTATGCCACACCCCATGCCACGCCCACCCCCTAAGTCCATTTTTGATCCAGAAAAACCCTTAGTGTGGGAAACGCTCTACTTCCTGTCAAGGAATTTGGAAGTCTCAAGAGTCTTTCCTCGATGACTCTCATCCTCGATTACTCTGCCTCCTTCTCAAAATGCATTGGAAGACAAAGTCCAAGAGGTGGAGTCTCCGTTATTCTCCTCCCAATGCATTTATAAAAATAAGCTTGGGGAATCAAGGAAAGACTGTTGGGAAACAAAATACATAATGACTGGGAAATACTCACGCAACTGTGGCGCTCTCGAGCTGACTCCGCCTCCAGTCCATCGCTAGGCAACGTAGCGCCTCCCACTTCGTTCCATTCTTCTTTGCGGTCTGCAGCGTCATCATCGGATTGTCTGGGACTCATGGGCTCTGCCTTCAGTCCGATGCTAGGCAACCAATCCCTGTCCTCAACGTTTAGGTCTATATCATCAGCATGAGCCTGTCTGGGACTCACGGGCGCACCGCAAGCATCCTCCTCTTTCAGCTGGAGTGACCGAGACGTTCCCTGCTCCTCCGATTTAATTGAATCCACATTCATTTCCTCCCTACTTCCTGTAGGGTCACTCCTCTGAGTGTCGACCCTCTTAACAACCATCTCCTCTCCTGGGTGAGTTTTTCTCATGTGTCTCCTTAAGTTTCCAGAATCACTCCAAGCCCTCCCACAACGAGGGCAAACAAATGGTTTCTCCCCCGTATGAGTTCTCAGGTGTCTCTTAAGACAGCCGGCCTGATTGAATCCCTTTCCACATTTAGTGCACAAGTGTGGTTTGAGAAAAACACTTTCAGACTGGGAAGTAGTCACATCACTCTCCCTCTGCTCTGGTGTGTGCCTCTCTAGATCAGATTTAGCCTCCAGTCTGTTGCTAGGCAACCTAGTTCCTCCCTCTTCATTCCAGTCTACGTCATCTGATTGGCTGGGACTCATGAGTGCACTGCTACCCTCCTCCTGTGTCCTCCTGATGTCCTCTTTCAGTTGGACTAACCAAGACTTTCCCTGCTCCTCTGATTTCATTGAATCCGTATTGTCCCACATTTCCTCCATGACTTTACGCCTTAATAAGCGATGATTCATCCCTTTAATTTCAGGGCCATCCATTCCACAACGTTCACACATGTAGCGTAAATTGTCCTCGGTTAAATTCCATAAACTCTGTTCGATTTCATCCATCAACGTTTCCTTCTCTGAACTCATTTTGTCTCAGCAGAGTTAGAATGTTTCTTGGTTTAAAAGAAATCTACAACAACTGGTTATTGACCGTAGCTGTCACTAATGTGAGGTGTCTCCTATATCTCCCTTTACACTAGGCAAGTCAGTTAAGAACAAATTATTATTTATAATGATGGACTACACCGGGTCAAACCCGGACGACACTGGGCCAATTGTGCGCCACCCTATGGGAGTCCCAATCACGGCCGGTTGTGATACAGCCTGGAATCAAACCAGGGTCTGTAGTGATGACCTCTAGCACTGAGATGCAGTGTCTTAGACCGCTGTGATACAGCCTGGACTCAAACCAGGGTCTGTAGTGACGACCTCTAGCACTGAGATGCAGTGTCTTAGACCGCTGCACCACACAGGAAGCTTCAGGAGGTGCTGTTTTGCCAGTTATTCCAGGGTGAGCGTTATCTCAGAACACCAGCTCTTCTTCCTGTCACCAGAACAATGGAATCTCTTTGTGAGGTCACCTGTGTAAAAATAGGCAGACATGGTGAAAAGGTCAAGTCGGACGAGATCAGTTTTTGACCAAACTGCCCCCTGTAATTTATTTATATTTTTCCTCATTCAAACTTGACCGTTATGATGGAAGCCTGGAGGCTGTTCTTGGCATGCAGATATTGCAACTTGTCTATGGATAGCCTAATATAATATTGACTTGTCTATGGATAGCCTAATATAACATTGACTTGTCTATGGATAGCCTAATATAATATTGACTTGTCTACGGATAGCCTAATATAATATTGACTTGTCTATGGATAGCCTAATATAATATTGACTTGTCTATGGATAGCCTAATATAATATTGACTTGTCTATGGATAGCCTAATATAATATTGACTTGTCTATGGATAGCCTAATATAATATTGACTTGTCTATGGATAGCCTAATATAACATTGACTTGTCTATGGATAGCCTAATATAACATTGACTTGTCTATGGATAGCCTAATATAATATTGACTTTAAGATTGGAGAAAACCTAAATAATATCAATAAGAACCGTGAACTGTATGCTGACATCTATTTCAAGCTGTTGTATTTGGCCATTTATCAATTCATTGGCACAATATCATGCGTTTAATCTTTTAAAAAGAGAAATAGGCACTAGGAAAGTTTATATATGACAGACACATTGAATTAATCTGTAGGCTATGTACATAGCTAGCACTGCACAGCCTTTGTTCCCATGTTCTTACCCAAACCGCACCTGTTAAACACTGTAATAGCGCTCAAAACACAGTGATGTCGATTCGCGCAGGATAAGTACTATCAGAGGATCTTGGAGTTTGCCCCCAAAAAAAACATTTAGGTTATTCCGGTTAGAATCATTATTCTCCCTCCATGTGAAAATTACTGGACATGCCAAATTCGCACGGGGGGAAATTAGGTTCGTTGAGTTCTGTGCTCGTGCGCATAATTACTTTACGCGATCTCCCCCTGTAAAACGAACCCCGTCCTAATGGGGACAAAAGCCTTTTGTACCGTCAAATGTGTCGTGACATTCTATTTCTGTCAAGTCCATCAAATGTTTAAATGTTCTATATTTCCCCGTCACCATTTCATGTTTACTTAATAGAACAATATAATAGAACAATATTAGTGATCTTCAATACCATTTAAATTGAAAAGGTTTCCACAAATGAGGACTTTTATTTTGAAGGGTACAATTTGGAATTTTAGAAGCTAGCTAGCTAGCTAAATAACATAACAGGAACATTATGTACAACAGCTCATTAATTATATGTAGAGTCCCCTGCCTGTTCGTACCATACAGAAAACAATTGTCGTTTTATTCCTGTATCGACTATGTTTGAGCAGAGATTCAAATGAGTTAACAGGAGCTATTGAGCAGCTAGCAACCCAAGTAAAAAAAGTAGCAATCTGAAGAGCAGGTACATAACAGTAACTAAGCTATGCAACCCTAACGACGAACTAACTACATCGTTTGAACAACCCCGATACCTAATGCTTTACTGACCAGCTATATTCCAAAATTGTCCCATTCTTGCTTTAATCAAAGAAGAATTGCGTCCACCATCTTTGGTATTGATACCGTTGTGAAGCGGGCAAGAATAACCAGAGATACAGTTATGGAGATGAGAAACTCCAGTGTTATCGTGTTAAGGACCATTGGTTATGTTGCCCATGCTTCGTCAATGGGCCGCGTGGTGCATTCTGGGTGATTATTGGACAACGCGCTCACTCCTTCAGGAAGTGAACGGGAGTCCATTGGGCTCCAGCTCAAAAACCCAACATTAGCATGAATTACGTGAACAAGAAGTACAACATTAAAAAAAAAAAAAATCGGGGTGTGAGATAATTAACTTGTTCCCTGTGATATCGTATAGCTTTAAAATCATGACATTACGTACTATTGAGAAAATAGGCAGGTGTCTCGACTCATTCCCTGACTTTTAAGAAGGAATTGCGTGCCGATTCGTTTTTACAACCACGTGACGCAACACATTGGTCGACTTTCATATTGGCAGAGATCGAAAAAGTAATCAATTGTCAAACTTCAGTAAAAGTTCAAATACCTGAATAGAAAAGGAGAAGTGAAAGTCACCCAGTAAAATACTACTTGAGTAAAAGTCTAAAAGTATTTGATTTTTACACATACTTAAGTATCAAAAGTAAAATGATAAAATAATTTCAAATTCCTTATATGAAGCAAGCCAGACACCATTTTCTTGTTGTTAAAATGTATGCATAGCCAGGGGCACACTCCAACACTCAGACATCATTTACAAACGATGCATTTGTGTTTAGAGAGTCTGCCAGATCAGAGGCAGAAGGGATGATCAGGGACTTTCTCTTGATAAAGTGGGTAAATTTGACAATTTTACTGAACTGCTAAGCATTCAGCATGTATTTGGGTGTCAGGGAAAATGTATGGAGTAAAAAGTACACGATTTTTTTTAGGAATGAAGGGGACTAAAAATGCAAGTTGTGAAAAATATAAATAGTAAAGTAAAGTACAGATATCCCCCAAAAACGACTTAAATAGTATTTTTAAAGTACTTTATTTACACCACTGCATATTGGTCGACATTCAGATCCAGCTGAGATTCTTCTCTCCTCATTCTATAATAGCTCTGGCATAACTAAGCACTTCCGTGTCACAAGTTTTGGAATCTTTCAGAATAAGAGTCCAGTCCTGTATACTTTGTAAATGAACAATTTGGACGAAAATATATGGAAAATGTGTACAATTGTTGATATTTAAATGGTCAACAATGTTTTTGTTGGTGTGTGTGTGTGTACTCTTGTCATTTATTGGACTGTACATAATTGTCTGTGTGTTGTGTCGCAGTAAAAGGGGATCCATTCTACTCAGGAGCACTTCTACAAATCCACAGAGTTCACACCCTGAGGAGCGTTGCTGCTCGTTTTGCGGCTCTTAAAGCAGTAGCGGTGAGTGGGTTAAATCACTGGGGCCAGTAAAAAAAAGCCATATTACAACCTGTGTTGTGATAATTGCGTTGTTTGCTCTATAAACCCATTCATTCATACACCGCCGTGATATTACAGTAAGGCCCGAGATGACAAAAAGACAACAGTCACAACGGCGGCGAAATATACTGAACAAAAATATAAAAGCAACATGCAACAATTTTCAATGATTTTACAGAGTTACAGTTCATATAAGGATATCAATCAATTGAAATAAATTCATTAGGACTTAATCTGGATTTCACATGACTGGGCATGGGTGAAGCCATGGGTGGGCTTGGGAGTGTGTAGGCCCACCCACTGGGGATCCAGGCCCACCCACTGGGGATCCAGGCCCACCCGCTGGGGATCCAGGCCCACCCGCTGGGCAGCCAGGCCCACCCGCTGGGGATCCAGGCCCACCCACTGGGGATCCAGGCCCACCCACTGGGGATCCAGGCCCACCCGCTGGGGATCCAGGCCCACCCACTGGGGATCCAGGCCCACCCACTGGGCAGCCAGGCCCACCCAATGGGGATCCAGGCCCACCCACTAGTCAGCCAGGCCCACCCGCTGGGGATCCAGGCCCACCCACTGGGCAGCCAGGCATAGCCAATCAAAATGAGTTTTTCCCCACAAAAGGGCTTCATTACAGGCAGAAATACTCGTCAGTTTCATCAGCTGTCTGGGTGGCTGGTCTCCGATAATCCAACAGGTGAAGAAGCTGGATGTGAAGCTCCTGGGCTGGCTTGGTTAGACTGGTCTGCGGTTTTGAGGCTAAAACACTAACCACTTTAATAATGTCTCTGTATCTTGCATTACTCATCCCAAAGGAAGAAATGGCTTGGGGGTGACCAGTGAGATATACCTGCTGGGGCGCGTGCTATGGGTGGGTGCTGCTATGGTGACCAGTGAGCTGAGATAAGGCGGGGCTTTACCTAGAAGAGAAGAGACTCGTAGATGACCTGGAGCCAGTGGGTTTGGTAACGAGTATGAAGCGAGGGCCAGCCAACCAGAGCGTGCAGGTCGCAGTGGTGGGTAGTATAATGGGGCTTTGGTGACAAAACGGATGGTACAGTGATAGACTGCATCCAAAGTGTTGAGTAGTACACACCTTTAACAGTACAACCATCAAGATTAATTGTCAGATCCAACAGAAGATATCTTTGTTTCATGGTACTTAAACACTAGCATCTCTGTTATGTCCGAGTTTAAAAGTGAAAATATTGTCGCCATCTACTTCCTTATGTCTGAAACACAGGCTTCCAGGGTAGGCAACTTGGGGGCTTCACCATGTTTCATCGAAATGTACAGCTATGTGTCGTCCGCAGAGCTGTGAAAGTTAACATTATGCTTTCGAATGCCATTGGCGTTGTCCTTTCATGAGAAGGTCTCCATTACAGTGGAAGTCATGTTGGTGCACCCAATAGGGCTTCAGCAGTTGAGGCAGTTCTGGGCCATCCCTTTTTGCATCTGTTGGCAGATGTGGTCTTGTTGTTGCTCCTCTGCAATCTGCTGCAGTTTGGTCTGAGATGCAGGTGGACTGTCCCTTATTGCATTAATGGATACCTGTACCTCCCCCTCTAGACATTGCTCCTCCTCTGATAATGGACGTTTAATTGGGGCCCTAGAGAGTGCATCTGCTGTGATCAGTTCCTTCCCTGGCACATACACCATCTTGTAGGTGAACCTCAGTAATCTGAGGCGGAAGCGCAGAACTCTGGGAGGCAAGTCGTCCTGGGCTTTTGTCCCTAACAGAGCCAACAGTGGTTTGTGGTCAGTCTCTGCTGTAAACTGCAGGCCAGTAAGGTATTGGCTGAGCCTTTCACATGCCCATGTGATAGCCAACGCCTCCTTCTCCACTTCAGCATACCTTTGCTCTGTGTTGGATAAGCTTCGGGAGATGTATGCTATTGGATGACACTCCATGTTGTCCTGCATCTGTGTGAGGACCGCCCTTAGCCCAAAGGATGATGAATCTGTGTGAGGACCGCCCTAGCCCAAAGGATGATGCATCTGTGTGAGGACCGCCCTTAGCCCAAAGGATGATGCATCTGTGTGAGGACCGCCCCTAGCCCAAAGGATGATGCATCTGTGTGAGGACCGCCCTAGCCCAAAGGATGATGCATCTGTGTGAGGACCGCCCTTAGCCCAAAGGATGATGCATCTGTGTGACCGCCCTTAGCCCAAAGGATGATGCATCTGTGTGAGGACCGCCCTTAGCCCAAAGGATGATGCATCTGTGTGAGGACCGCCCTTAGCCCAAAGGATGATGCATCTGTGTGCAGGACCCCATGGCCCAAAGGATGATGTCATCTGTGTGAGGACCGCCCTTAGCCCAAAGGATGATGCATCTGTGGTTTGGTCCGTAGGGACATCTGTGGAGGAACTTAGCCCAAAGGATGATGCCATGCCTATCTGTGTGAGGACCACCCTTAGCCCAAAGGATGATGCATCTGTGTGAGGACCGCCCTTAGCCCAAAGGATGATGAATCTGCTGATACTTTTGTCTTAGCGTGGGGACGGTACTGGGCCAGCACTCTCTGTGAGGCCAGATCTCCTTTGCTCTTGTCAAACGCTACATGTTGCATGTGACCCCATGGACCAGTCATTCTCGGTGGCTAGTAAGTCTCTGAGGTTTGGTTGTATCTGACAACTGTGGGAGGAACTTACCCACATATGTGGCCATGCCTAAGAAGGTTCTGACTTCAGCCACATTCTCATGTCTGGGTCATATCTGCTGATCATGGCGCTGATCTTCTGCTCTGGTTCTGCTCTGTCCCTTACATCATGTTCTCTATTCCAGCTGCACTGATTTTGTGTCCCATCAGAACAAGATCATGTTCTCTGTGCAAATCATGTTCTGTGCATTTTCTGCATCATGTTCTGTGTCATCATGTTCTGCCAGTTCTGCCTGTCCCATCAGTTCAGATCATGTTCTGCTCTGTCCCTTCCATCATGTTCTGCTCTGTCCCTTCCATCATGTTCTGCTCTGTCCCTTCCATCATGTTCTGCTCTGTCCCTTCCATCATGTTCTGCTCTGTCCCTTCCATCATGTTCTGCTCTGTCCCTTCCATCATGTTCTGCTCTGTCCCTTCCATCATGTTCTGCTCTGTCCCTTCCATCATGTTCTGCTCTGTCCCTTCCATCATGTTCTGCTCTGTCCCTTCCATCATGTTCTGCTCTGTCCCTTCCATCATGTTCTGCTCTGTCCCTTCCATCATGTTCTGCTCTGTCCCTTCCATCATGTTCTGCTCTGTCCCTTCCATCATGTTCTGCTCTGTCCCTTCCATCATGTTCTGCTCTGTCCCTTCCATCATGTTCTGCTCTGTCCCTTCCATCATGTTCTGCTCTGTCCCTTCCATCATGTTCTGCTCTGTCCCTTCCATCATGTTCTGCTCTGTCCCTTCCATCATGTTCTGCTCTGTCCCTTCCATCATGTTCTGCTCTGTCCCTTCTGCACACGAGTACATCGTCCGCGTGGACTATGATGCCGCTCAGCCCATCCAACAGCTGGGACATGGGTCTTTGGAAATGCTCAGGACCGGAAGCGATTCCAAATGGCAAAACGTTAAAACAGTAACGGCTAAACGGTGTTATAACGTTGTGAGTGCCCTACTCTGTGATGACAGTGGTATCTGCCAGAAACCTGAGCGGGCATCCAGCTTTGTGAAGACCCTGTGAGCCATCCAACTGAGCCAGTGACTGCTCCACTGATGGTATGATGTGTCTCTCTCTGCAGAGTGCCTCATTCAAGTGAGTCATGTCCACACAGATCCTTACGTCCCCATTGGCTTTTGAGACCACTACCATCCCTGCACACCAGTCTGTGGGACTCTCTGTTTTAGACACCGCCCCAATGTCTTCCATCCTCCCCAACTCTTCCTTTCCTCTGGCCAATAAAGGGACACCCGGCAGGGGGGGGGGGGCATAGGGGACAGCATCCTCTTTCAGGCAGATTTTGTAGTCACCTGCTATCCTTCCTAGACCAGAAAACACTTTTGGGAATTTCTTTTTGAAAACCTCACCTGGGTCCTCCAGTTCGCTCACTCTCTCAATGAGTTGCAAAGCTTCAATTGCTGGCAGCCCCAGCAACGGTCTGGCTAGAGAGTCAATGACGAAGACAGGCTGGATGGCACTTTTGTCTTTACTCTCCAGTTTAATCACCAAGTGCCCTACCACTGGTTAAATGTTATTACTGGGCCCATACAGTTTTTTGTTTGTAGAGAGCAAAGGGCCATCTCTGCTATAGCTATACAGCCTAGTTGGGACAGCTGTCACTGCTGCCCCAGTGTCTAGTTTAAATGACACAACCTCCCCATTGAGTTTAATGTCTGAATGCCAGCCAGCGTTGTTTTCCTTTACTTCTCCCAGAAAGATGCTGTCCTGCTTGTACCTCCTCTGAAACCTCATGCATTTGCTTTAATCGACAGACAGCTGAAAAGTTCCTCTCCTGTGACATTTCCTGCATTCCGCATCCTTTGCAGGGCAATCTTTCCATCTGTGGAAAGGAGATTTCCCACATTTGCGACAAACACTTGAACTGGCTACTGGTGCTGTCTGTGGTTGTTTTCTCCACGTCTGTCTCTGTTCTGTGTTCCCCTCCGTTGTTTTAGCTCTGTATGAAAATGCATGTATTTCCTCACTCTCTTCGTTCTGCAAGGCGCTGCTGTCGCGCGGAATCGTCTGCTGGCTTTTCACTGTCTCACTCTGCCTAACCTGGTTTACAGCTTTGGACAAGGTAAACTGGGCATCCAACTGTGACTTTTCAGAAAGTGATATATTTCTTATTCCCACTATAATCCGATCTCGGATCAGCTCTTCCCTGAGCGCGCCAAACTGACAATGTTCTTCTAGTTTGTGAACAGCTGTGATAAAACTGTCGGTGGTTTCACCCTGCTCCTGTATATTAAACCTAGCTCTCTCAAATATAATTTGCGTCTCCCTACAAAATGCGTTTCAAAACAGTCTTTCAAACGGCACTGTAGTTAAGTTTCTCTTCCTCGGTCAACGTTGAAGCATTTAATATATCCTCGGCTTCATCACCCATAGAGTAGATCAGTGTATTAACTTGAAATGCCTCATTTTTCACGTTTAACCCTGATGCTACCCTGTACCTTTCAAAGCACCTGGTCCATTTCAGCCAGTTTTGAATGTCCATACAATCAAAATTCTCCGGGGGACTAATGCCAAATCCGCCAGCACAAGCCACTGGCCTGTCCGTGTTTGCGCCAGAGGCCGTTGAACTTGGAGTCGCAAAACCCTGAAATCCCGCCAGCTTCTTCCTCTTGCAACATGTTGCTTAGCAGTAACTTAGTCCTTGCTCGTTAGCGAGCAAAATAATGACATGCGCTGTTTTATCTCCAACACTGTGCCCTCCCTGCTTTGAAACAGCCTGAATGTATGATTTACTTGGTACGTCCTTCACGTTGATGTTAATTTTAAAACCCCTTCTGACATCATTTAGTATTATTTAAAATAAGGACGCACGACAACGAGGTTCTAGCTCCAGCCTGTTTACTAACCTAAACCTCGCATGTCATACATAGGTACGGATACCCCCAAGGGACATCCTACTACAGTTTGAACCCTAGATTATGCTGTGACCCTAGGTTATACTTGAACCCTAGGTTATACTTGAACCCTAGGTTATGCCAGGAACCTAGGTTATGCCAGGACCCTAGGTTATGCTTGAACCCTAGATTATGCTGTGACCCTAGGTTATACTTGAACCCTAGGTTATGCCAGGACCCTAGGTTATGCTTGAACCCTAGGTTATGCCAGGAACCTAGGTTATGCTGTGACCCTCGGTTATGCTGTGACCCTAGGTTATACTTGAACCCTAGGTTATGCTGTGACCCTAGGTTATGCCAGGACCCTAGGTTATACTTGAACCCTAGGTTATACTAGGACCCTTGGTTATACTTGAACCCTAGGTTATACTAGGACCCTTGGTTATACTTGAACACTAGGTTATACTAGGACCCTAGATTATGCATAAACATTCTTACTCAAAAATCTACTCCAACAACACATTGCTGTCACCATTTTTATTAACTCTAGTTGGGGTTCAGCAATAAATTCAAATGGACAACATATATAAACATCAACAGTTAATACAAAAACTCCCGGGCTAAAATGTAAACTCAACTTGAACGGGGAGCCGAGCAGAATCATTTCAGTTTGAGACAGAAAAAAATATGATTTGTTAGACATACAAGATACTAGCCTGGGTAGCAGTCTAGTTGTGCTTACATTCCACACAGTATCCAGTTTTCTAATTATAATATGCCAAACATGGCATGGAGAGTGGAATGTTAGCACAAAACAGGTCTGGATGTCAGGCTAACAGGTCTGGATGTCGGGCTAACAGGTCTGGATGTCAGGCTAACAGGTCTGGATGTCGGGCTAACAGGTCTGGATGTCAGGCTAACAGGTCTGGATGTCAGGCTAACAGGTCTGGATGTCGGGCTAACAGGTCTGGATGTCGGGCTAACAGGTCTGGATGTCGGGCTAACAGGTCTGGATGTCGGGCTAACAGGTCTGGATGTCAGGCTAACAGGTCTGGATGTCAGGCTAACGGGTCTGGATGTTAGGCTAACGGGTCTGGATGTCAGGCTAACAGGTCTGGATGTCAGGCTAACAGGTCTGGATGTCAGGCTAACAGGTCTGGATGTCGGGCTAACAGGTCTGGATGTCAGGCTAACAGGTCTGGATGTCGGGCTAACAGGTCTGGATGTCAGGCTAACAGGTCTGGATGTCAGGCTAACAGGTCTGGATGTCGGGCTAACAGGTCTGGATGTCAGGCTAACAGGTCTGGATGTCAGGCTAACAGGTCTGGATGTCGGGCTAACAGGTCTGGATGTCAGGCTAACAGGTCTGGATGTCGGGCTAACAGGTCTGGATGTCGGGCTAACAGGTCTGGATGTCAGGCTAACAGGTCTGGATGTCGGGCTAACAGGTCTGGATGTCGGGCTAACAGGTCTGGATGTCGGGCTAACAGGTCTGGATGTCGGGCTAACAGGTCTGGATGTCGGGCTAACAGGTCTGGATGCCAGGCTAACAGGTCTGGATGCCAGGCTAACAGGTCTGGATGTCAGGCTAACAGGTCTGGATGTCGGGCTAACAGGTCTGGATGTCGGGCTAACAGGTCTGGATGTCGGGCTAACAGGTCTGGATGTCGGGCTAACAGGTCTGGATGTCAGGCTAACAGGATACCCACATTTGTCATTTAAAATGAACTGGTCATGGTTGGTAAGATTGCTGACAAGTCTTTTAAAACCAGAGATCAAGAAGACACCTGATCCAATGCCTTCCGATGGCCCCAATGAGAGGAAGTCGGCGATACAAAGTTGTATTTACAGCTGTTTGTCTCTGGTAACTTCAGTCCCCTGGTCCCAAATCCCTCCCTAGAACTGCCAACATGGTGAGGGCCAAAGAGACAGGGTGGGTAAGTATTAGGGATGGACTGATTGTGTGGTACGTAGCGATTGCCGACAGAGACGGGCTGGATTTGTGTCTCCTGGTGTTTCTTCAGACTGGTCAACTGGGCCAAGGCTTTACCTTACAGTGTGATTATGGCTGTGTGTCTCCTGATGTTTCTTCAGACTGGTCAACTGAGCGAAGGCTTTATCACACATGCGGCACTGGAACGGTTTCTCTCCTGTGTGGGTCCGCCGGTGGTTTTTCAGGACATTACCGTCAGCAAACCTCCTCCCGCAGTCAGGGCATTGGTACGGTTTCTCTCCAGTGTGGATTCGCATGTGGCTATTGCAGTGGCCCTTCCTTGTGAATCTCTTGTCACAGTAAGTACAGCAGTAAGGTTTCTCACCCGCATGAATCCGGAGATGAAGTTTTAAACTCCCTGCCAGAGAGAAACTCTTCCCACACTGAGGGCAAAGGTAAGGCCTCTCTCCAGTGTGTTTCCTCTGATGAACAAGTAAATTACCTTTATTGGAAAAGGTCTTGTCGCACTGGGAGCAGTGGACCCGGCTAGGGTGGGTCCGTACATGATCCTTTAGAAGAGCCTTGGTAGAGAACACCTCCCCGCAGTGGGGGCATGGAAGAGGGTCTTGGTGCCTGTGGATGGGACCCAGTGTCTCCCCCTTATGGTTCTCCTGGTGATGCCGTTGTAACGTTTTTGTATGACGGAACTTCATCCCACACACCGAGCAGTGGTAGGGTTTCTCTTCTGTGTGAGTTCTGATGTGTTTCTTTAAATTTCCACGATCACTGTAACTGTTTCCACACTGAGGGCAGGAGTACGGTTTCTCCTCAGAATGGATTCTCAGGTGTCTTTTAAGACTGGCGGCCACAGGGAATCCCCTTCCGCATTCAGAGCACACATGTGGGTTCTTCAGAGGATCACTTGGCGGGTGCCTTGTTTTTATGTGCGATTCCAGTCTTGCTGCAGTTATGAAGCTCTTCTTACATTGACCACAGCGGTGAGGGTGATCTGTGTGAAAAACCTCTCGGTGATATTCAAGGCTTTGTTTTCCAATGAATTGCTTCCCACAATCAGAGCAGAGGTAAGGTTTCACTTTGGGGTTCCCTGTGTATTGTTTAACAGCATGGGACCTCATGTGTTTCTTTAAGTTTCCAGAATCATTGTAGTCTTTCCCACAACGAGGACAAACAAACGGCTTCTCCCCAGTATGAGTTCTCTGGTGTCTCTTAAGATTGCCGGCCTGCGTGAATCTCTTTCCGCATTCAGAGCACATGTAAGGTTTCTCTCCAGACAGACACAGTAAATGTGTTTTCAGATTGGTAGCTGTGACAAAATTCTTCCCACAGTGATCACAGATATGGGAGCCAGGCCTGTCTCCTGAGAGTTTCTCTCCCGTCTGTGTTGTCTTGTGTATTATATGGCTACTCTGCCCCGGTGTCTTCCTGCAGTCGTCGAGCCGTACAGACACCCTCTTCAGACCACACAATAAGGCCCTGCTGGGAGAGGCATGACCCGGAGACTCTGGGAGAGGGGAGAGGGGTGGTGGAGGCTTTTCCTGGAAATCATAAAAATAGAGAATCAGGGTGAGAAACACTCTCGTACTTGTCAAGGAATTGTGAAGTCTCAAAATGTAGCCTAGTGGTTAAGAGCATTGGACCAATAACCGAAAGGTTGCTGGTTTGAATCCTCAAGCCGACTAAGTGAAACATCTGTCAAAGTGCCCTTAAGCAAGGCACTTAACCCAAATTGCTCATGTTAGGGGGCGCACAATTGGCCCAGCGCCGTCCGGGTTAGGGTTTGGCCGGGGTTAGGCCGTCACTGCAAATAAGACTTTTGCTCTTAACTGACTGTCCTAGTTAAATAAATGTAAGTCTCTCTGAATAAGAGTGTCTGCTAAGTGACTAAAATGTTTTTTTTTGTTTTTTTAAAGGTGATCTCAAAGGTCTTTCCTTGATTCCCATCATCTTTGATTACTTGATCTTCTTAAAATACATTGGAGGATAAAAGTCCCAAGAGGAGGAACCTCAGATATTCTCCTTCAATGCATTTATAGGAGGTCAAGGAATCAAGGAAAGACTGTTGAGAAACAAAACACTTTCTGACTGGGAAATACTCACGTAACTGTGGCTCTCTGGAGCTGAATCTGCCTCCAGTCCATTGCTAAGCAACCCAGCTCCTCCCTCTTCATTCCAATCTTCATCGCAGTCGACAGCATCATCACCACATTGGCTGGGATGCAAGGGTTCCGCTGTCAGTCCGTTGCTCGGCAACCAATCCCTGTCCCCCTTGTTGTGTTCTTCATTCCGGTCTACGTCATCTGATTGGCCGGGACTCATGAGTGCACTGCTACCCTCCTCCTGTGTCCTCCTGATGTCCTCTTTCAGTTGGACTAACCAAGACATTCCCTGCTCCTCTGATTTCATTGACTCCGTATTGTCCCACATTTCCTCCATGACTTTACGCCTTAATAAGCGATGATTCATCCCTTTAATTTCAGGGCCATCCATTCCACAACGTTCACACATGTAGCGTAGATTGTCCTCAGTTAAATTCCATAAACTCTTTTCGATTTCATCCATCAACGTTTCCTTCTCTGAACTGAGTGGATTCATATTGTCCTGCTCGTGTGGCAACAACGACCATGCAGTCAATGGCAGGACTTTAGAGTACCTGTAAAAAAAATATTTACCCATCAAAACACTCATCTGTAATTTCATGTCATTATTAACTGATATTTAAACCATATAACCAGCCGTTTTGAGATCAGCCTGGAACGTAGCCATTCCTCTCATGAGTTAGCTGGCTAGCTAGTTACTTAGCTATTCTATTCATGTTCAAATCAATCCCAACATTGGAGCAAATCAGTCGGGACGTAATTAGCAGGCATAATAAACCCAATAGCTGTTATAGTGTGGACTGTAAGATTGGGTTTATCTTAGTCCACGCCACAACAACTATAGCTTGATAGCTAGCGGTGTACAAAGCAGCTAACGTTAGCGGAGCTAGCTAGATCAGCGTGGGCTAACTTAGCAAGCTATCCATGTGGACCTAGCTAGCTTACGACTACATGGTTCCGGCTATGCCTATCGACAAAGCGAATATAATTTCGCTATATACGCATACGAAATACCTGATTACTCTAAATATATTTTATTATATCGTCTGTGACTTTCCTTCCGATGTGTTCTGATGTATACCTTTTGACCTCGGGGAACATGTCGATGGCGTCATATCCGGTATGCTAATAAGAAATCCTTCTAAATAAAAGCCCTTATTTCAAGACTTGACATTTCTTCAAACCTTCACACCCACTCCATCCCTTCTCTCTCTTCCGGTGAATGATAGGATAAGTTGTACCAGACAGTAGAAGCCAGCTCCTCATTAAATGACCGAACCATGTTATTAACAATCACCTGTTTATTAGGTGGACATGATAAAGACAACACAAGACATCATGTACCTAGAACCAGGGGGTGAAATTCAATTTGTTACCGGTATGAGTCCTACCATGTTTTTATTTACTTGTCTATTCATAAAATGACATATAAATGCATAGATTACACATAGTGAAAACATGTTTTTAGAAATGTGTTCAAATTTATTGAAAAATATTAAAATACTGAGATATTTTGTTTACATAAGTATTCATACCCCTGTGTCAATACTTTGTAGTAGCACCTTTCTGGGTGAGTCTCTAAGAGCGTTCCACACCTGGATTGTGCAACATTTGCCCATTATTCTTTTCAAAATTCTTCAAGCTCTGTCAGATTGGTTGTTGCTCATTGCAAGACAACCATTTTCAGGTCTTGCCATATATTTTCATATACGTTTAAGTCAAAACTATAACTCAGCCACTCAGGAACATTCACTGTCTTCTTGGTAAGCAACTACAGTGTAGATTTGGCCTTGTGTTTTAGGCCATTGTCCTGCTGAAAGGTGTATTCATCTCTCAGTGTCTGGTGAAAAGCAGACTGAACCAGGTTTTCCTCTAGGATTTTGCCTGTGCTTGGCTCCATTCTAAAACTCCAGTCCTTATCGATTACAAGCATACCCATAACATGATGCAGCCACCACTGTGCTTGAAAATATGGAGAGTGGTACTCATTAATGTGTTGTATTGGATTTCCCCCAAACATAACAGTTTGTATTCAGGACCAAAGGTTCATACAGTGCCCTCCACTAATATTGACACCCTTGGTAAATATGAGCAAAACGGGCTGTGAAAAACATTTATTTGCTGTTTATCCTCTTGGTCTTTCATTCAAACATTCACAAAAATCAAACCTTTAATTGAAGTAAAATGATTTAAAAAAAAACGTGAAATAAATGAATTATATATTTTTCTCTAAAATATGTGTGCCACAATTATTGGCCCCTTGAAATTGTTATGAGTAAAATCTAACTGACGTATCTTCCCATTCATATGCTACATTTAAGATAACCTGGGTGATTAGGAACACTTAAGAGGTAAGCTTCCTGTTTCACTGGGGTATAAATATGTGGTGACACACAGGCCAAGTTCCCATAGTCAACCATCACCATGGGAAAGATCCGAGAATACAGTAATGAATGATGTGCGACAAAAGGTTGTCATGCTGAACAAATCAGGAAATGGCTGTAAGAAAATAGCTCAACGGTTGAAAATGCCCATTTCCACTATCAGGGCGATAATTAAGAAGTTTAAAGCAACTGGAGATGTTAACTAATCGGCCTGGAAGAGGACGTGTTTCTATATTGACCCCACACACAGTGAGGTGGATGGTTCGAGTGGCCCAAAAATGTCCAAGGATCACAGCTGGAGAAATGTAGACGTCAGAAAGTCTCCAAAACTACGATCAGACGCCACCTACTGTACATAACCACAAGATGTTTGGGAGGGTTGCCATGAAACCACAAACAACAAACAGCTGTCATCAAACAACAAACTCAAGCGCCTACAGTTGGCCAAACGTTACTGGAACTTTCAGTGGGACCGGGTTCTATGGTTCTATACTAGGTTCTAGAGCTTTTTGGAAACAATCACCAGAGGTGGGCTTGGCGTAGACAGAAAGATATCAATGCAGAAAGTACCTTATCCCCACTGTGAAGTCTGGTGGTGGCTCTTTGATGTTCTGGGACGGTTTTTCTTCCAAAGGCCCAGGACTAATTGTTAGGATACATGGTATCATGGACTCCCTCGTGTACCAGCAGATATTAAATCAAAACCTGACTGCCTCTGCTAGGAAGCTTAAACTGGGCCTTGGTTGGATCTTCCAGCAGGACAGTGATCCAAAGCACAACTCAAAATCAATACAAAAATGGTTCACTGACCACATAATCAAGGTTTTGCCACAGCCATCAAAGTCCCCTGACTTAAACCCCATAGAAAACCAGTGGGATGAGTTAAAGAGGAGAGTCCACGAGTGTGGACCTGGGAATCTGAAGGATCTGGAGAGATTCTGTATGGAGGAATGGTCTCAGATCCCTTGCCATGTGTTCTCTAACCTCCTTACCCATTATAGGAGAAGACTCAGTTGTTGCACAAAGTATTAAATGAAGGGGTGCCAATAAATGTGTCACACATATTTGAGAAAATATTTGTTTTATGATTAGAATTTATTTTTTCTTTCAATGATTTTTTTCTTTAATTAAAGGTTCGATTTTTGTGAATATTTTGAATGAAAGAGGATAAACAATAAACTTTTTTTTCACAGCCCGTTTTTCTCATATCTACCAAGGGTGCCAATATTAGTGGAGGGCACTGGAGCTTTTCCAAATGCTTCCATCCTCAGTTTTCTCCTATCACAGAGTTGTCGTCAAGGCAAAGGGTGGCTTCTTTGAAGAATCTAAAATCTAAAATCTATTTAGATTTGTTTTAACACTTTTTTGGTTACTACATGATTCCATATGTGTTATTTCATAGTTTTGATGTTTTCACTGTTATTCTACAATGTAGAAAATAGTACAAACAAAGAAAAACCCCTTGAATGAGTAGGTGTTCTAAACCCTTGAATGAGTAGGTGTTCTAAACCCTTGAATGAGTAGGTGTTCTAAACCCTTGAATGAGTAGGTGTTCTAACCCCTTGAATGAGTAGGTGTTCTAAACCCTTGAATGAGTAGGTGTTCTAAACCCTTGAATGAGTAGGTGTTCTAAAACCCCTTGAATGAGTAGGTGTTCTAAACCCTTGAATGAGTAGGTGTTCTAAACCCTTGAATGAGTAGGTGTTCTAAACCCTTGAATGAGTAGGTGTTCTAAAACCCCTTGAATGAGTAGGTGTTCTAAACCCTTGAATGAGTAGGTGTTCTAAACCCTTGAATGAGTAGGTGTTCTAAAACCCCTTGAATGAGTAGGTGTTCTAAACCCTTGAATGAGTAGGTGTTCTAAACCCTTGAATGAGTAGGTGTTCTAAACCCTTGAATGAGTAGGTGTTCTAAACCCTTGAATGAGTAGGTGTTCTAAACCCTTGAATGAGTAGGTGTTCTAAAACCCCTTGAATGAGTAGGTGTTCTAAACCCTTGAATGAGTAGGTGTTCTAAATCATTGAATGAGTAGGTGTTCTAAATCCTTGAATGAGTAGGTGTTCTAAACCCTTGAATGAGTAGGTGTTCTAAAACTTTTGACTGGTTATTTATGTACACCATATACACACTACACTGCCACACAAAACCCTCACACATTCACAAACACAGACACTACATAGGCACGCTGCTGTTCTTTAATTTACTTGTATGCAGCCAGCAGCATACCACTGCAACATACAACCCTGCATACCACTGCAACATACAACCCTGCATACCACTGCAACATACAACCCTGCATACCACTGCTGGCTTGCTTCTGAAGCTAAGCAGGGTTGGTCCTGGTCAATTCCTGGATGGGAGACCAGATGCTGCTGGAAGTGGTGTTGGAGGGCCAGTAGGAGGCACTCTTTCCTCTGGTCTAAAAAAATATCCCAGTGCAGTGATTACTTGATTACCCTGTGACACTGCCCTGTGTAGGGTGCTGTCTTTCAGATGGGATGTTAAACGGGTGTCCTGACTCTCTGAGGTCGTTAAAGATCCCATGGCACTTATCGTAGGGGTGTTTACCCCAGTGTCCTGGCTAAATTCCCAATCTGGCCCTCAAACCTTCACGGTCACCAAATAATCCCCAGTTTACAATTGGCTCATTCATCCACCTGCCTTGGGTACCTCCTCTCCCCTGTAACTATTCCCCAGGTTGTTGCTGCAAATGAGAACGTGTCTCAGTCAACTTACCTGGTGAAACAACGGATCAATAAATAAAATATTATCTATTATCTATCCTGATGCTTAGTCACTTCACCCTGCCTTCATATATACAGTATCTACCAAGTACCTCTGCACATTGATCTGGTACTTCCTGTATATAGATCTGGTATCTGGTACTCCTGTATATTGATCTGGTTTGGGTACTTCCTGTATATTGATCTGGTATGGGTACTCCTGTATATTGACCTGGTATGGGTACTCCTGTATATTGATCTGGTATGGGTACTCCACATATGATCTGGTATGGGTACTCCTCCATATTGATCTGATCTGGTTTGGGTACTCCCCTGTATATTGATCTGGTATGGGTACTCCCTGTATATTGATCTGGTATGGGTACTCCTGTATATTGATCTGGTATGGGTACTCCTGTATATTGATCTGGTATGGGTACTCCTGTATATTGATCTGGTATATTGATCTGGGTACTCCCTGTATATTGATCTGGTATGGGTACTCCCCTGTATATTGATCTGGTATGGGTACTCCCTGATATTGATCTGGTATGGGTACTCCTGTATATTGATCTGGTATGGGTACTCCTGTATATTGATCTGGTATATTGATATAGATCTGGTATGGGTACTCCTGTATATTGATCTGGTATGGGTACTCCTGTATATAGCTCGACATTGATCTAGTACTGTGTTAGTTCCTATTTTATTTTTGTATTATTATTTTTAAACTCTGCATCTTTGGGAAAGGTTCGTAATTAAGCACTTCACTGTCAAGTTGTATTCGGCACAAGTGATAAATAAAATTAGATTTTCACATATATTGATCTGGTAATAATTCCAGCATCCAAACAGCACAATTTGAAGAATATAAAGAGTTACTCAGTCGTGGTCATGAGGCCCAGGACGCCTGTAGCCTGAATTGATGCATCCACTGTTGTACGTGCTGCTTCGGCAACATTTTAGTGTTCTCGCGGGATTACAATGCAATTTTGAGGGTTTTACTGCCAGTTTTCAAGTCAAATCACTCATTTTCATGCAGCTGACATGCAGTATTGTTAAATAATGGTATAATTTTCTTGGTATTTCTTAGAAATGATTGTGATTGGTTCACATTTTACCGGTACGGTGTACCCCCACTATGTATTTTCCGGGTACCAGAGCACACCGGGTCGCGGTACCAGAGCACACCGGGTCGCGGTACCAGAGCACACCGGGTCGCGGTACCAGAGCACACCGGGTCGCGGTACCAGAGCACACCGGCTAACTTTGACCCCTGCCTAGGACCCTTATTTATGCATAAAACTAACTACTCAAAGAATTAGAATAATAATAATTACCCCAACAACATATCATTGTCACAATTTTATTTCCACCAGTTGAGGTCATGAATTTGATACACTTTTTAAAATGAACAACATATCCAAATATCAACTGTGAATACAAAAACTCTGGAGATTAAATATGAACTTTGAGCAAAATAATTATTTTGAGACAGATGGACAAAACACCATTCTATTCCAAGCTCTATATACAGCATATTCCTCAATGACTGCAAACCTGCCTCAATTAAATCATAACAAATTAAAATATAATATAATAATATAATAAAATAAAATGGATCCTTCAATTCATTTCCATCTAGTTAATCTACAAGGGAATGGACAGGTTTAAGCAAGCTTAGCATTCACTGAGTGCATGGCAGGTTGGGTTTTGGGACAGACTGAGTCTAGGTTCCTGTCCCAATACGTTAGAAATGCATCCTTCCTATCTGGGACAGGTAACAGATAGGTTACCGGGTAACAGATAGGTTACCGGGTAACAGATAGGTTACCGGGTAACAGATAGGTTACCGGGTAACAGATAGGTTACCGGGTAACAGATAGGTTACCGGGTAACAGATAGGTTACCGGGTAACAGATAGGTTACCGGGTAACAGATAGGTTACCGGGTAACAGATAGGTTACCGGGTAACAGATAGGTTACCGGGTAACAGATAGGTTACCGGGTAACAGATAGGTTACCGGGTAACAGATAGGTTACCGGGTAACAGATAGGTTACCGGGTAACAGATAGGTTACCGGGTAACAGATAGGTGACCGGGTAACAGGACACCGGACAACTTGGTAAGGTGTAAACCAGGTTACCATTGAGTCTGTGATGGGTAGGGATAAGGGACATGCTGATTGGGTGGTGGGTAGGGATTAGGGAGTCTTGGGACAGAGACAGGCTGTGTTTGCCTGTGTGTGTCCTGATGTTTCTTCAGACTGCTCAACTGAGCGAAGGCTTTATCACACAAGCGGCACTGGAACGGTTTCTCTCCTGTGTGGGTCCGCCGGTGGTTTTTCAGGACATTACCGTCAGCGAAACACCTCCCGCAGTCAGGGCATTGGTACGGTTTCTCTCCAGTGTGGATACGCAGATGAAGATTGCAGTGACTCTTACTTGTGAATCTCTTGTCACAGTAAGTACAGCAGTAAGGTTTCTCACCCGCATGAATCCGGAGATGAAGTTTTAAACTCCCTGCCAGAGAGAAACTCTTCCCACACTGAGGGCAAAGGTAAGGCCTCTCTCCAGTGTGTATCCGCTGATGAACCAGTAAGTTACTTTTAGTGGAAAAGGTCTTGTCGCATCGGGAGCAGTGAACCCGGCTAGAGTGGGTCCGTAGATGATCCTTCAGAAGAGCCTTGGATGAGAACTCCTCCCCGCAGTGGGGGCATGGAAGAGGGTCTTGGTGCCTGTGGATGGGACCCAGTGTCTCCCCCTTGTGGTTCTCCTGGTGATGCCGTTGTAACGTTTTTGTATGACGGAACTTCATCCCACACACCGAGCAGTGGTAGGGTTTCTCTTCTGTGTGCGTTCTGATGTGTTTCTTTAAATTTCCACGATCATTGTAACTGTTTCCACACTGAGGGCAGGAGTACGGTTTCTCCCCAGTATGGATTCTCAGGTGTCTTTTAAGACTGGCGGCCACAGGGAATCCCCTTCCACATTCAGAGCACACATGCGGGTTCTTCAGAGGATCACTTGGCGGGTGCCTTGTTTTTATGTGCGATTCCAATCTTGCTGCAGTTATGAAGCTCTTCTTACATTGACCACAGCGGTGAGGGTGATCTGTGTGAAAAACCTCCCGGTGATGTTCAAGGCTTTGTTTTCCAATGAACTGTTTCCCACATTCAGAGCAGAGGTAAGGTTTCACTGTGTGTTGTTTACCCATGTGACTTTTGATGTGTTTCTGTAAGTTTCCAGAATCACTGCAAGCCTTCCCACAATGATGGCAGACGTACGGTTTCTCCCCAGTATGAGTTCTCAGGTGTCTCTTAAGACTGCCAGCCTGATGGAAGCCCTTTCCACATTCAGAGCACACATGAGCTTTCTCTGCAGTCAAGTTCTCTCTCCTTCTCTGCAGGGACTGCATGTGTAGTTTTAGACTTCTCGCTGTGGTAAAATTCTTACCACAGTGATCACAGATATGAGAGCCATCTCCGGAGTGGGCTTGTTTGTATTCCTTAGCATTACGAACGCTCTTCTGATAGGCAAGTCTCTTCACAATGACCTCCTCTCCTGGGTGAGTTTTTCTGATGTGTCTCTTTAAGTTTCCAGAATCAGTAGAAGCCTTCCCACACAGAGGACAGACGTACGGTTTCTCCCCAGTATGAGTTCTCAGGTGTCTCTTAAGACAGCCGGCCTGTGTGAAACTCTTTCCGCATTCAGAGCAGACGTGTGGTTTCTCTCCAGACAGACACGGTAAATGTGTTTTCAGATTGGTAGCAGTGATACAATTCTTCCCACAGTGATCACAGATGTGGGAGCCAGGCCTGTCTCCTGAGAGGGTTTTGTGTTGTTCAGCATTAGACCAGCTGTGGGGTTTCTCTCCCGTCTGTGTTGTCTTGTGTATTATATGGCTACTCTGCCCTGGTGTCTTCCTGCAGTCGACCAGCCACACAGACACACTCTTCAGACCACTCAATAAGTCGCTACCGGGAGAGGCACCGGGGACCGCTACCGGGGACTCTGGGAGGGCAAAGGGGGGCAGGGGAGGTTTGTCCTAGAAAATCATAAAAAATAGAGATGGAATGAATCAAGGCGGGAAACACTCTCCAGCCAGTCAAGTCATTATTGCAGAGAAAATCAAACGTCTTTCCTTGATTCCTCTCATCTTTCGATTACTCGGCATCCTTCTTAAAATACATTGGAGGATAAAGAGAAATAACCTAGAACCTTCTCCAATGCATTTGTAGAAGGAGGTCCAGGAATCAACGATGAGAGGACTCAAGGAAAACTGAAACACATTTCAAGCAGAGGTCGCATTAACGCCGTTCTTCACGCATAAAAGGAGGGATATAAACGCAGAAAAAAATATCTTGTTTTGCGTTTTTCTTTGTAAAACTTCAGTAGGTTTCCAAATCATGAATTTAAAAAAACGGACACATTTTTTTCGTGCTTCAAGTTGCACTTCTGCAATCGGATGAAATATCTTCGCTCTCGTCTTGACCAATTACATTCCACCATTCTGACTGCTGTGAGCTTCAGTTCAGTTCCAATGCTTAAAGATCAAAGCAAAACATCAGGAAATGTATCTGGCTCCATTCTTTCTATGATAAACATTATCAATATGTTGGCCGTGCATCGTTTTGGTCAAATATACCTTGTTTTTTTTTAGTGTAAGCTCATTTACTTGTGTGGCTGCTCGCCAAATAGCTTCAGTTGGCATCTGATGAAATGCACGTGAACTAAAACTGTAGTTGCATGTCTATTGATCACTCTCTATTGATCACTCTCTATTGATCACTCTCTATTGATCACTCTCTATTGTTGCATGTTTATTGATCACTCTCTATTGATCACTCTCTATTGATCAGTCTCTATTGATCACTCTCTATTGTTGCATGTCTATTGATCACGATCACTCTCTATTGATCACTCTCTATTGATCACTCTATTTTTGCATGTCTGATCACTCTCACTCTCTATTGTTGCATGTCTATTGATCGATCACTCTCTATTGATCACTCTCTATTGATCACTCTCTATTGTTGCATGTCTATTGATCGATCACTCTCTATTGTTGCATGTCTATTGATCATCACTCTCTATTGATCACTCTCTATTGATCACTATGTTGACGAAAAAACACTGAACTTTCAGTATAAAAAGCAGGGGAAATGGTTTAAAACACTTTATGGTCTGTGTTTTAAAAGAATGCTGATTTCTCAAAGCTAATATTTAACAGGAATTTAAGTACTCACCTCTCTCACTCTCTGCTCTAGTGTGTGTCTCTCTGGAGACAACTCCACCTCCAGCCCATCGCTAGCCATCCAATCCCTGTCCTCCTCGTCCCAGTCTACAGCGTCATCGGATTGGCTGGGACTCATGGGCTCCGCCTTCAGTCCGTTGCTAGGCAACCAATCCCTGTCCTTAACGTTGCAGTCTACAGCATCATCGTCATCATCGTCGTCATCAGCACCATCGTCATCGGATTGGCCGGGACTCATGGGCTCCGCCTTCAGTCCGTTGCTAGGCAACCAATCCCTGTCCTTAACGTTGCAGTCTGCAGCATCATCGGATTGGCCGGGACTCATGGGTACAACGCCACCATTCTCCTGTATCCCTTTGAGGTCCTCTTTCAGTTGGAGTGACCAAGATGGTCCCTGCTCCTCCGATTTCATTGAATCCGTATTGTCCTGCATTTCCTCCACATTCCCTGTAGGGATGCTCCTCTGAGTGGCGAAACTCTCCACAACCATCTCTTCTACTGGGTGAGTTCTTCTCATGTGTTTCCTCAAGTTTCCACAGTCACTGTAGTCCTTTCCACACTGGGGGCAGACGTACGGTTTCTCCCCAGTATGAGTTCTCAGGTGTCTCTTAAGACTGGCAGCCACAGGGAATGCCCTACCGCATTTAGAGCACACGTGTGGGTTCTTCAGAGGATCACTTGGCGGGTGTCGTGTTTTTGTGTGTGATTCCAGCCTTCCTGCAGTTATGAAGCTCTTCTTACATTGACCACAGCGATGAGGGTGATCTGTGTGAAAAACTAGCCGGTGATGTTTAAGGCTTGATTTTACAATGAACTGTTTCCCACAATCAGAGCAGTGGTGAGGTTTCACTGAGGGATTCACTGTGTGTTGTTTAACAGTGTGCGATCTGATGTGCCTCTTTAATTTACTCTGGTCTGGTGTGTTGCTAAGCAACCCAGCTCCTCCCTCTTCATTCCATTCTTCATCGCAGTCGACAGCATCATCATCACATTGGCTGGGATGCAAGGGTTCTGCTGTCAGTCCGTTGCTCGGCAACCAATCCCTGTCCCCCTTGTTGTGTTCTTCATTGTGGTCTACATCATCTGATTGGCCGGGACTCATAAGTGCACTGCTACCCTCCTCCTGTGTCCTCCTGATGTCCTCTTTCAGTTGGACTAACCAAGAGATTCCCTGCTCCTCTGATTTCATTGACTCCGTATTGTCCCACATTTCCTCCATGACTTTACGCCTTAATAAGCGATGATTCATCCCTTTAATTTCAGATCCATCTTTGCCATGACGTTCACACAGATAACGTAAATTGTCCTCAGTTAAATTCCATAAACTCTTTTCGATTTCATCCATCAATGCTTCCTTCTCAGAACTCATTTTGTCTCAGCAGAGTTAGAATGTTTTTTTTTCTGTTGTTGTAAAAATAAAAATAACAACTTGTTATTGAATGGAGCCTCACTAGTGTGAGGTGTGTCTCTCACCTGTGTATTCACAGGTCTCCTATATCTCCTGCCACACTGGGAGCCTCGGGAAGTGCTGCATTATGAGTCTCTGTCAAAGACAAGTTATTTCAGGGTCCGATCTTCTTCCTGTCACCAGAACAGTGGAATCACCTGTGGAATCCCTTGTGAGGTCATCTGTGGAATCCCTTGTGAGGTCACCTGTGGAATCCCTTGTGAGGTCATCTGTGGAATCCCTTGTGAGGTCATCTGTGGAATCCCTTGTGAGGTCATCTGTGGAATCCCTTGTGAGGTCACCTGTGGAATCTCTTGTGAGGTCACCTGTGGAATCCCTTGTGAGGTCACCTGTGGAATCCCTTGTGAGGTCACCTGTGTAAATAGGACATATGGTGTAAAACAAAAACATTTTATACAGACGTGCATTATGTATAGTGACATTCTATATTTGTCAAGTCCGTGAAACGTTGACTTTTAATTTACTGTCACTATTTCATTTTAACTTAATAGAACAATTTAAGAAAACAAATATTAATGACAAAAATATATTTGTAAGGTATACATGAAATGTCAAGGTTCCCACGACGAGGGCTTGTATTTTGAAGCTAACTAACGTTAACTAGAGTAACACGAACATTAGGTACAACAGTAACTCATTGATTATATGTACAGTCACTCTGCCTTTATTTACCAAATAGAAAACTATCGTCGTTTTACTCCTTCGTCGACTCTGTTTGAGCAGAGCTTCAAATGAGTTCGCAGGAGCTATTAGCTAGCCAACAGTACCGAGCTAAAAATGTATCTGTCTGATGATGAAACGTTACCTAGCTAACAGTTATGTAACCGTAAAGACTAGCTAACGACACCGTTTGGACAAAGCCAATACCTAATGTTTTAATGACCTGATTTATTTAAACATGTCCCCATTCTCCCCTCACCGTTAACGCAATCAAAGACTGGCCATATCCAAACTATGTGGAATGGCGTCCAGTGACGGCATCAACTTCCGAGTTAGCTGCTGCCCCGGAAGTAGTTCGAGGTGGTTCTGTCAACATTAGCTAGCCTGCTTAGATAAACCTTACTCAAAAGCATTGTAGCTATAGTTATTTACAAATATATCTTCACTATAATTGGCGTAGATTATTTCCATCCTGTGATAACGTAGATATGGAACTATTAAACCAGACAGACGTGAAGTTAAAAACGACAAGTTAAGCTAACATTATTAGCTAGCTAAGTACCGTTAGCTAGCTCAGTATGCTATGCTAACTTAGCCTGCTATCTATTTTTGCAAAACAGCTGTGATTTCTCTTAGCAAAGCAACATTTGAACTGATTGCTTGCTACCAGAACCACGTTTTCTCGGCTATTTTTTTGTTGTCGCTTCGGCTCACACAATGTATGAGGTGAGAAGTGAGCTTAAGCTAGCTAGTTGCCCTGAAACTAAAACATGTTTTGCTTGAGCCCAAAGCCATATATACACCAGGTATAGATATAGCTGGTTAGATAGTTATGTAAATACATAGGTCTGCTTTAGTAAACTCCATTGTCAATGTTTTGTTCAAGGTTAGCTTGTCATTTTTAGAAGTTGATATACATTTGTCAAGTAGTAAGGACTATTTTATCAAGTCAGTTCGTTATTAAGATCAAAACCAATGACATGACATTATCTTCTAGGCCTATCTCTGACTGTACTTTTTAAAATCAGGATTTTGATGAACCCCAGCCAAACCTACTGGTTCCTGACTGTGTCCATGGTGACCAGAGAACCAGCGGACAAGAGATGGTTCCTAGGAGCCTTGACAACTTCAGTGACTTTCTAAGATTGAGAGGTAAGTCGGGTTGAGATATTTCCATTCACTTTAGTAGGTGGAGGATGAGGCAGACTGAATGTTTAAACGATCTGACTGTGTTGTTTAGGTACAGTTTTAACAAAACAGTGCAACACTTACACAAGCTGGGATGTACTCACCAGGAGCCTAATGACCGTAACAGGGAAAGAGACTATAAGAAACACTTCTTTTTGTCTGCTTCAGTGTACACTACTGAATACACCCCTTTGGTTTCCACTCGAGCAATCCTGATCAGACTCTTCCTATATCCCCACAGGAGAGACAGGAGAGAGTTCCAGCCGTCACTCTGACAGTGAGGGGACAAGTTCTACCTCAGGAGAACCTGAACAACAGGAGGACAATCAGACAGCCAAGAACACACACAGCTGCAGAGAGTGTGGAGAGGAGTTCCCTACCCAGCATTATCTAAGAAAACATCGTAACACAACACACACAGGAGAGAAGAAGACCAGTCCCAAACCCAGGAAGAGCTACAGCTGCCTGGACTGTGGAAAGGAGTTCCCATGTCCATCTAAACTACAACGACACCTTCTGACTCACACAGGAGAGAGGCCCTGCTTCTGTTCTGACTGTGGGAAGAGTTTCACTCGGGAGGAACATCTGAAGACACACCAGCGGTTCCACTGTTCTAATGGGGAGGGCAGTCCCTCTATATCGGGAGATCCTGAACAGGCAAAGAACTGCTGCCTGGAGTGTGGAAGAGAGTTCTCTAGCGCTTACAAACTACGCAGACACCTGCTGACACACACAGGAGAAAAACCTCACTCTTGCTCCGTGTGTGGGAAGAGTTATACTTATCTACACACCTTGAAATCACATGAGCTGAAACACACCGGGGAGAAGTCTTACAAATGTTCCGTGTGTGAGAAGAGCTTCAACCAAAAGGGAAATTTGAACCAACACATGCTCGTGCACACTGGTGAGAAACCTTTCTCCTGCTCTGTCTGTGGCAAGTGCTTCACCCAGAAAGCCAACCTGACTGCCCACCAGCTCTCCCACACAGGAGAGAAACCTTTCTCCTGTTCCGTCTGTAGGAAGGGCTTCACTCAGAAAGCATATCTTAAACAACACCAGAAACTGCACACTGGAGAGAAGCCGTACGCCTGCTCCGAGTGTGACAAGAGGTTCACCTTCTGTACATCCTTGAAAAGACACCAGCTGCAACACACAGGAGAGAAACCGGACTCGCTAAGTTTGAAAGAAATACACCAGCAATCGCACGGCAAAAAAGTCGAGGAGAGTCTCTCGGCATCAGCAGCAGAACCTGAACAACACCAGGAGAATCACAAAACTAAGACGTCGTCTCACTGCTGCTCAGAATGTGGGAAACATTTTAAAAATTCATCGTCTCTACACATCCACGTGAGAATCCACACGGGAAAGAAGCCATACCCCTGCCCCGACTGTGGGAAGAATTTTGCTACAAAAATAAGTTTGAACTTGCACCAGAGGTCACACACAACAGAAGCAGAGAAACCCATCCACTGTGAGGAGGAGAACACATCACAGGGGCAGCAGATGGTATCTGATAACCTACAGGACCTCTGTCAAACACTGGGTCTGAAGGCTAAAGTCGAAGAGGAGAAGGAAGAGGAGAAGGAAGAGGAGAAGGAAGAGGTGGAGGAAGAGGAGGAGGAGGAGGATGGAGAAGGGGAGACGGATAATGCAGAGGAAGTTGGAGGGCTGATTAATTCTGATGGAGAAGAAGTTGACTGGGATTCTGTTCAACATAGTAAGTGGAGGCAGAACTCTGACTGTTCTTTAGTTGACTGGGGTTCTGTTCAACATAGTAAGTGGAGGCAGAACACTGACTGTTCTTTAGTTGACTGGGGTTCTGTTCAACATAGTATGTGGAGGCAGAACACTGTTCTTTAGTTAACTGGGATTCTGTTCAACATAGTAAGTGGAGGCAGAACTCTGTTCTTTAGTTGACTGGGGTTCTGTTCAACATAGTAAGTGGAGGCAGAACTCTGACTGTTCTTTAGTTGACTGGGGTTCTGTTCAACATAGTAAGTGGAGGCAGAACTCTGACTGTTCTTTAGTTGACTGGGATTCTGTTCAACATAGTAAGTGGAGGCAGAACTCTGTTCTTTAGTTGACTGGGGTTCTGTTCAACATAGTAAGTGGAGGCAGAACTCTGACTGTTCTTTAGTTGACTGGGGTTCTGTTCAACATAGTAAGTGGAGGCAGAACACTGTTCTTTAGTTGACTGGGATTCTGTTGAACATAGTAAGTGGAGGCAGAACACTGTTCTTTAGTTGACTGGGATTCTGTTCAACATAGTAATTGGAGGCAGAACTCTGTTCTTTAGTTGACTGGGGTTCTGTTCAACATAGTAAATGGAGGCAGAACACTGTTCTTTAGTTGACTGGGATTCTGTTCAACATAGTAAGTGGAGGCAGAACTCTGTTCTTTAGTTGACTGGGGTTCTGTTCAACATAGTAAGTGGAGGCAGAACACTGTTCTTTAGTTGACTGGGGTTCTGTTCAACATAGTAAGTGGAGGCAGAACTCTGTTCTTTAGTTGACTGGGGTTCTGTTCAACATAGTAAGTGGAGGCAGAACTCTGTTCTTTAGTTGACTGGGGTTCTGTTCAACATAGTACGTGGAGGCAGAACACTTGACTGTTCTTCAGTTACACAGTAATAGTCTGACTCATTATCTAACCGGGGGGTTTTAAGGAACTCAGTCCGGCTTTAAACTTACTCTTGAAAGTTGTAATAGTAGAATGTACAAGGTGCAACGTAGAAATTGGGTAGTTCATCGTTCAGTTCCTCTTGTCATGTCAGTCATTACAGACCTTAGAGAGATATATATAACTGGTCT
>NW_026280184.1:0-2802 GCF_023373465.1 Oncorhynchus keta | reverse complement strand
GTCAGAGCTGTCAGGAGAGTCCGAGCTGTCGGAAGAGTCAGGGCTGTCCAGAGCTGTCAGAGAGTCCGAGCTGTCGGAAGAGTCAGGGCTGTCAGAGCTGTCGGTAGAGTCCGAGCTGTCGGTAGAGTCCGAGCTGTCGGTAGAGTCCGAGCTGTCGGTAGAGTCCGAGCTGTCGGTAGAGTCCGAGCTAGAAGGGGTGGGGAGGCTCAAGTGGAAGGAGGATTATTTAAGATACTATTTGAAGAGGACGGGGTTTCAGAGTTTTTTCCAGAAGATGGGCAGGTACTCTGCTGTCCGAGCTCAGGGGAAGCTGGTTCCACCATTGGGGTGCCAGGAAGGACAGAGAAGAGCTTGGATACTGGGCTGAAAGAGGGGAGCTGCCTCCTTAGGGGTGGAGGGTCCGAGACCAGAGGCTGCAGATAGAGTGTCTGGGTGTTGAGTTTGAGCAGAGCCTGAAGGCTGGGTAGGAGGGAGAGCCCTCCCGTAGGGGTGGGAGGGCCTAGAGACCAGTGGTGGCAGATAGAGTGTTCGGTGTTGAGTTTGAGCAGAGCCTGAAGGTAGGGAGGGAGAGCCCTCCCGTAGGGCAAGTGGAGGCTCTAGACACCAGTGGTGGCAGATAGTGTTCGGGGTGTTGAGTTTGAGCAGAGCCTGAAGGTAGGAGGAGCTGCCCTCCCGTAGGGGTGGAGGCCCTAGAGACCAGAGGTGGCAGATAGAGTGTCTGGGTGTTGAGTTTGAGCAGAGCCTGAAGGTAGGGAGGGGAGAGCTGCCCTCCCGTAGAGGGTGGAGGGCCTAGAGACCAGAGGTGGCAGATAGAGTGTTCGGGTGTTGAGTTTGAGCAGAGCCTGAAGGTAGGGAGGAGAGCCCTCCCGTAGGGGTGGGAGGGGCCTAGAGACCAGAAGGTGGCAGATAGAGTGTTCGGGGTGTTGAGTTTGAGCAGAGCCTGAAGGTAGGGAGGAGAGCCCTCCCGTAGGGGTGGGAGGGCCTAGAGACCAGTGAGGCAGATAGAGTGTTCGGGGTGTTGAGTTTGAGCAGAGCCTGAAGGCAGGGAGGAGAGCCCTCCCGTAGGGGTGGGAGGGCCTAGAGACCAGAGGTGGCAGATAGAGTGTTCTGGGGTGTTGAGTTTGAGCAGAGCCTGAAGGTAGGGAGGGAGCCCTCCCGTAGGGGTGGGAGGAGCCTAGAGACCAGAGGTGGCAGATAGAGTGTTCGGGGTGTTGAGTTTGAGCAGAGCCTGAAGGTAGGGAGGAGCTGCCCTCCCGTAGGGGTGGGAAGGGCCTAGAGACCAGAGGTGGCAGATAGAGTGTTCGGGGTGTTGAGTTTGAGCAGAGCCTGAAGGTAGGGAGGAGAGCTGCCCTCCCGTAGGGGTAGGAGGCCTAGAGACCAGAGGTGGCAGATAGAGTGTTCGGGTGTTGAGTTTGAGCAGAGCCTGAAGGTAGGGAGGAGAGCTGCCCTCCCGTAGGGGTGGGAGGGCCTAGAGACCAGAGGTGGCAGATAGAGGTTCTGGGTGTTGAGTTTGAGCAGAGCCTGAAGGTAGGGAGGGAGAGCTGCCCTCCCGTAGAGACCAAGAGTGGGAGGGCCCTAGAGACCAGTGGTGGCAGATAGGGTGTTGAGTTTGAGCAGAGCCTGAAGGTAGGGAGGAGAGCTGCCCTCCCGTAGAAATGGGAGGGCCTAGAGACCAGAGGTGGCAGATGGGGTGTTGAGTTTGAGCAGAGCCTGAAGGTAGGGAGGGAGAGCTGCCCTCCCGTAGGGGGTGGGAGGGCCTAGAGACCAGAGGTGGCAGATGGGGTGTTGAGTTTGAGCAGAGCCTGAAGGTAGGGAGGGGAGAGCTGCCCTCCCGTAGGGGTGGAGGGCCTAGAGACCAGAGGTGGCAGATGGGGTGTTGAGTTTGAGCAGAGCCTGAAGGTAGGGAGGAGAGCTGCCCTCCCGTAGGGGTGGAGGGCCTAGAGACCAGAGGGTGGCAGATGGGGTGTTGAGTTTGAGCAGAGCCTGAAGGTAGGGAGGGAGAGCCTCCGTAGGGGTGGGAGGGCCTAGAGACCAGAGGTGGCAGATGGGTGTTGAGTTTGAGCAGAGCCTGAAGGTAGGGAGGGAGAGCTGCCCTCCGTAGGGGTGGGAGGGCCTAGAGACCAGAGGTGGCAGATGGGGTGTTGAGTTTGAGCAGAGCCTGAAGGTAGGGAGGGAGAGCTGCCCTCCCGTAGGGGTGGAGGGCCTAGAGACCAGAGGTGGCAGATGGGGTGTTGAGTTTGAGCAGAGCCTGAAGGTAGGGAGAGAGCTGCCCTCCGTGGGGTGGGATACCCAGGAGACCAGAGGTGGCAGATGGGGTGCTTGAGTTTGAGCAGAGCCTGAAGGTAGGGAGGGGAGAGCTGCCCTCCCGTGGAGGGGTGGAGAGGGCCTAGAGACCAGAGGTGGCAGATGGGGTGTTGAGTTTGAGCAGAGCCTGAAGGTAGGGAGGAGAGCTGCCTCCCGTAGGGGTGGAGGGCCTAGAGACCAGAGGTGGCAGATGGGGTGTTGAGTTTGAGCAGAGCCTGAAGGTAGGGAGAGCTGCCCTCCGTAGGGGGTGGGAGGGCCTAGAGACCAGAGGTGGCAGATGGGGTGTTGAGTTTGAGCAGAGCCTGAAGGTAGGGAGGATTGCCTGCCTCCGTAGGGGTGGGAGGGCCTAGAGACCAGAGGTGGCAGATGGGGTGTTGAGTTTGAGCAGAGCCTGAAGGTAGGGAGGGAGAGCTGCCCTCCCGTAGGGGTGGGAGGGCCTAGAGACCAGAGGTGGCAGATGGGGTGTTGAGTTTGAGCAGAGCCTGAAGGTAGGGAGGA
>NW_026280183.1:0-54664 GCF_023373465.1 Oncorhynchus keta | reverse complement strand
GGTTATGGTCTGTACTACAGTACTACCCTTTAGTTATGGTCTGTACTACAGTACTACCCTTTAGTTATGGTCTGTACTACAGTACTACCCTGTAGTTATGATTATGGTCTGTACTACAGTACTACCCTTTAGTTATGGTCTGTACTACAGTACTACCCTTTAGTTATGGTCTACTACAGTACTACCCTTTAGTTATGGTCTACTACAGTACTACCCTTTAGTTATGGTCTGTACTACAGTACTACCCTTTAATTATGGTCTGTACTACCCTTTAGTTATGGTCTGTACTACAGTACTACCCTTTAGTTATGGTCTGTACTACAGTACTACCCTTTAGTATTAGTTATGGTCTGTACTACAGTACTACCCTTTAGTTATGGTCTGTACTACAGTACTACCCTTTAGTAATAGTTATGGTCTGTACTACAGTACTACCCTTTAGTATTAGTTATGGTCTGTACTACAGTACTACCCTTTTGTTATGGTCTGTACTACAGTACTACCCTTTAGTAATAGTTATGGTCTGTACTACAGTACTACCATTTAGTAATAGTTATGGTCTGTACTACTGTAATGAGTTTCCTCCTCTTCTTCCGAAGAGGAGGAGGCGAAACGGATCAGAGGACCAATACGCGGCGTGGTAATTTTCCATGGTACTTTTTAATGCTATAAGGTACACATGAACAAACTAACAAAACAAGAAATGTGAAACTCAAAACAGTCCTATCTGGTGCACACACAGAGACAGGAACAATCACCCACAAACACACAGTGAAACCCAGGCCACCTAAGTATGATTCTCAATCAGAGACAACTAATGACACCTGCCTCTGATTGAGAACCATACTAGGCAAAACATAGAAATTCCCAAAACCTAGACAAACAAACATAGACTGCCCACCCAACTCACGCCCTGACCATACTAACTAAATACAAAAACACAGAAAATAAAGGTCAGAACGTGACAGTACCCCCCAAAGGTGCGGACTCCGGCCGCAAAACCTTGACCTATAGGGGAGGGTCTGGGTGGCGTCTGTCCGCGGTGGCGGTTCTGGCGCGGGACGCGGACCCCACTTCACCATTGTTTTAGTCCGCTTTATTGTCCGCCTCCGTGGCTTTCTCACCATGGCAACCCCTCTCAATGACCCCACTGGACAGAGGGCAGCTCTGGACAGAGGGGCAGAAGCTCTGGACAGAGGGTCAGGGGCTCTGGCGCCTCTGGGCTGAGGGCTCTGGCGCCTCTGGGCTGAGGGGCTCTGGCGCCTCTGGGCTGAGGGCTCTGGCGCCTCTGGGCTGAGGGCTCTGGCGCCTCTGGGCTGAGGGGCTCTGGCGCCTCTGGGCTGAGGGGCTCTGGCGCCTCTGGGCTGAGGGGGGCTCCGGCAGCGGCGCCGGACAGGCGGGACGCTCCGGCAGCGGCGCCGGACAGGCGGGACGCTCCGGCAGCGGCGCCGGACAGGCGGGAGGCTCCCGGCAGCGGCGCCGGACAGGCGGGAGGCTCCGGCAGCGGCGCCGGACGGGCGGGAGGCTCCGGCAGCGGCGCCGGACGGGCGGGAGGCTCCGGCAGCGGCGCCGGACGGGCGGGGCGCTCCGGCAGCGGCGCAGGGACGGGCGGGACGCTCCGGCAGCGGCGCAGGACGGGCGGGGCGCTCCGGCAGCGCGCAGGACGGGCGGGACGCTCCGGCAGCGGCGCAGGACGGGCGGGACGCTCCGGCAGCGGCGCAGGACGGGCGGGGCGCTCCGGCAGCGGCGCCGGGGCGGGGCGCTCCGGCAGCGCGCGCGGACGGGCGGGACGCTCCGGCAGCGGCGCCGGACGGGCGGGACGCTCCGGCAGCGGCGCCGGACGGGCGGGACGCTCCGGCAGCGGCGCCCGGACGGCGGGGCGCTCCGCAGCGGCGCCGGACGGGCGGGACGCTCGGCAGCGGCGCCGGGCGGCGACGCTCCGCAGCGGCGCCGGACGGGCGGGGCGCTCCGGCAGCGGCGCCGGACGGGCGGGGCGCTCCGGCAGCGGCGCCGACGGGCGGGACGCTCCGGCAGCGCGCCGGACGGGCGGGACGCTCCGGCAGCGGCCGGGCGGCGACGCTCCGGCAGCGCGCCCGAGACGGGACGCTCCGGCAGCGGCGCCGGACGGGCGGGACGCTCCGGCAGCGGCGCCGGACAGGCGGGAGCACCTGCAGAGAGGAGACAGAGAGACAGCCTGGTGCGTGGAGCTGCTACAGGAGGCAGCGGCGCCGGACAGGCGGGAGGCTCCGGCAGCGGCGCCGGACAGGCGGGAGGCTCCGGCAGCGGCGCCGGACAGGCGGGAGGCTCCGGCAGCGGCGCCGGACAGGCGGGAGGCTCCGGACAGGCGGGAGGCTCCGGCAGCGGCGCCGGACAGGCGGGAGGCTCCGGCAGCGGCGCCGGACAGGCGGGAGGCTCCGGCAACGGCGCCGGACAGGCGGGAGGCTCCGGCAGCGGCGCCGGACAGGCGGGGCGCTCCGGCAGCGGCGCCGGACAGGCGGGAGCACCTGCAGGAGGAGACTGAGAGACAGCCTGGTGCGTGGGGCTGCCACAGGAACTACCAGGCTGGGGAGACTTTCAGGAGGCTTGGTGTTAGGAGGAGCCTGAAAGACCGGGCTGTGGGGGAGCACTGGAGCTCTGGTGCGCAACCTTGGCACCACTTCCCCAGGCTGGACAACTACTCGAGCCCGGACCCTCCAGAGTGCAGGCACAGGTTGAACCGGGCTGTGGGTAAGCACGGGAGATCTAGTGCTTACTACACGCACCTCTCCCCTAGGCTCCACTCCCACAGTTGCCCGGTACGAGCGGAGCGCAGGCAGAGGACGCACTGCACCCTCCCAGCGCCCCGGAGACACAGCACGCAGAGCCGGCGCAGGATAACCTGGACCAAGACTGCGTACCGGCGACCAGACCCGCTGAGCAGGCACCATACGCCCTGGCTCAATGCCCACACTCGCATGGCACTCTCGGGGGCTGCCCTATAGCGCACCGGGCTATGGACACGCACTGGCGACACCGTGCGCTCAACCGCATAACACGGTGCCTGACCAGTAATGCGCTGCTTATCATAAGCACGAGGAGTGAGCTCAGGTCTGCTACCTGGCTTAGTACCAAATTGGGGCTGCCTCTCGTACCTGTCGCACTGCCGTGCTGGCTCCTCATATTGCCGCCGCTCAGCTTTCGCTGCCTCCAGCTCTGCTTTGGGGCTGCGATTTTCCCCAGCCCGTGCCCAGGGTCCCTCTCCGTTCAGTATCTGCTCCCATGTCCAGGAGTCCTGTGATGGTGGCCTCTGTTGTTGATGCTGCTGCTGCTGTCGTCGCTGTCCTTTACCACGCCGCTTGGTCCGATTTTGGTGGGTGATTCTGTAATGAGTTTCCTCCTCTTCTTCCGAAGAGGAGGGCGAAACGGATCAGAGGACCAATACGCGGCGTGGTAATTTTCCATGGTACTTTTTAATGCTATAAGGTACACATGAACAAACTAACAAAACAAGAAATGTGAAACTCAAAACAGTCCTATCTGGTGCACACACAGAGACAGGAACAATCACCCACAAACACACAGTGAAACCCAGGCCACCTAAGTATGATTCTCAATCAGAGACAACTAATGACACCTGCCTCTGATTGAGAACCATACTAGGCCGAAACATAGAAATTCCCAAAACCTAGACAAACAAACAGACTGCCCACCCAACTCACGCCCTGACCATACTAACTAAATACAAAAACACAGAAAATAAAGGTCAGAACGTGACAACTACCCTTTAGTTATGGTCTGTACTACAGTACTACCCTTTAGTAATAGTTATGGTCTGTACTACAGTACTACCCTTTAGTATTAGTTATGGTCTGAACTACAGTACTACCCTTTAGTAGTAGTTATGGTCTGTACTTCAGTACTACCCTTTAGTAATAGTGATGGTCTGTACTTCAGTACTACCCTTTAGTAATAGTTATGGTCTGTACTACAGTACTACCCTTTAGTATTAGTTATGGTCTGTACTACAGTACTACCCTTTAGTAATAGTTATGGTCTGTACTTCAGTACTACCCTTTAGTAGTAGTTATGGTCTGTACTACAGTAATAAATACCCTTTAGTAATAGTTATGGTCTGTACTACAGTACTACCCTTTACTTATAGTTATGGTCTGTACTATAGTACTACCCTTTACTTATAGTTATGGTCTGTACTACAGTACTACCCTTTAGTTACGGTCTGTACTACAGTAATACCCTTTAGTAATAGTTATGGTCTGTACTACAGTACTACCCTTTACTTATAGTTATGATCTGTACTACAGTACTACCCTTTAGTAATAGTTATGGTCTGTACTACAGTACTACCCTTTAGTTATGGTCTGTACTACAGTACTACCCTTTAGTGATAGTTATGGTCTGTACTACAGTACTACCCTTTAGTTATGGTCTGTACTACAGTACTACCCTTTACTTATAGTTATGATCTGTACTACAGTACTACCCTTTTGTAATAGTTATGGTCTGTACTACAGTACTACCCTTTAGTATTAGTTATGGTCTGAACTACAATACTACCCTTTTGTAATAGTTATGGTCTGTACTACAGTACTACCCTTTAGTTATGGTCTGTACTACAGTACTACCCTTTAGTATTAGTTATGATCTGTACTTCAGTACTACCCTTTAGTTATGGTCTGTACTACAGTACTACCCTTTAGTTATGGTCTGTACTACAGTACTACCCTTTACTTATGGTCTGTACTACAGTACTACCCTTTAGTTATGGTCTGTACTACAGTACTACCCTTTAGTTATGGTCTGTACTACCCTTTAGTTATGGTCTGTACTACAGTGCTACCCTTTAGTAATAGTTATGGTCTGTACTACAGTACTACCCTTTAGTTATGGTCTGTACTACAGTACTACCCTTTAGTAGTAGTTATGGTCTGAACTACAGTACTACCCTTTAGTAATAGTTATGGTCTGTACTACAGTACTACCCTTTAGTAATAGTTATGGTCTGTACTACAGTACTACCCTTTAGTAATAGTTATGGTCTGTACTACAGTACTACCCTTTAGTAGTAGTTATGGTCTGTACTACAGTACTACCCTTTAGTAGTAGTTATGGTCTGTACTACAGTACTACCCTTTAGTAGTAGTTATGGTCTGTACTACAGTACTACCCTTTAGTAGTAGTTATGGTCTGTACTACAGTACTACCCTTTAGTAGTAGTTATGGTCTGTACTACAGTACTACCCTTTAGTAGTAGTTATGGTCTGTACTACAGTACTACCCTTTAGTAGTAGTTATGGTCTGTACTACAGTACTACCCTTTAGTAGTAGTTATGGTCTGTACTACAGTATTACCCTTTAGTAATAGTTATGGTCTGTACTACAGTACTACCCTTTAGTTATGGTCTGTACTACAGTACTACCCTTTAGTTATGGTCTGTACTACAGTACTACCCTTTTGTAATAGTTATGGTCTGTACTACAGTACTACCCTTTAGTAATAGTTATGGTCTGTATTACAGTACTACCCTTTAGTTATGGTCTGTACTACAGTACTACCCTTTACTTATAGTTATGGTCTGAACTACACTCCCTACTGCAGCCGACAGGCAGTCTTTTCTTCTTTCTTGTGTTAGCACCATTGATAGTGTTAATGCGGAGAACCTTAGCAAACTTCATCCAGAAACCCCACCTTTCTCCAATTTACCATGTGCTGTTCTCAGCCTCATCACATCTCATCTTCTCACCATTGGGCTAACTGATAGGAGAGAACCCACCCAGCCAACCAGATCCATGTCTTCCATTGCAAAGCAGACAAAAAGGAAAGACAAGCAATTGTTTATTACCTGTTGAGTTGATGTAACTTATTCTGACTGGGTTTGACTCAATGAAAGGAGTTTGTACGTTCATTAATGGATGTTAATTAAGTTTGTATGAATGCCTTAATGATCCCTCTGCAGCTTGAATTCCTGCCAACCTCTGCTCTCCACCCTACACCCTACACTCCTATTCCCTGCACCCTAAACCCTACACTCCTATTCCCTGCACCCTACACCCTACACTCCTATTCCCTGCACCCTAAACCCTACACCCTACACTCCTATTCCCTGCACCCTAAACCCTACAACTACACCCCTATACTACTATTCCCTGCACCCTAAACCCTACAACTACACCCCTATACTACTATTCCCTGCACCCTAAATCCTACAACTACACCCCTATACCCACGCCCTACACCCCTACACTCCTGTCTTTTTAACCAAGGGGAATGAGCTGTAGAGAGGATCTGGATTGACCTCAGGAGGAGTGCTTGTTTTAGTTTGAATTGAAAACATGCTGTCGTCTGTTGTAGAAGGGTGAATGATTAACACACACTTTCTCCTCCAATCCTCACGCTCTCTCCGTCCGTCCTGCGCTTCACATTCTCTCCGTCCACTCTTCAGGGAAGATGGTGAAAAAAGTCTGCCCCTGCAACCAACTCTGTAGTAATTATCTATTTTATGACCTTTGCCCCCAACCCCTACTGCCTCCTCCACCACCCTCACTCTCTGCACCCCCCTGTTAGGGTTGCAAAGTTAAAGAATCTTTCCCAAATGTCCCAGGTTTTCCAGAAATCCCATTTGGAGGATTCCCTCCCTGCTTATTCCCTTTCTGGAAAACCTGGACATTTATAAGTTGCTGTAATTTTGCAATCCTACCTCCTGTTGCTCTCTGCTTTGAGTGTCTGTGCACTTACTGCCCTGTGGATGCCAGCTGTGGCTTTAGTCATGTGTCGGAGTCAACAAGGCTCTCCTCTCACAGGGTGACTTGAGCATTTGTCTGTTGTGACGATGACCCCATTCAAATGATCTGTCACAGGGGTTCTCAAAGTGGGTTCCGTGGCCAGATATATAACAATGTCTTCTAAATGTCATTTTATTTTACATTTATTTTACAATTTTTATAAATTGACCAAGGGATCCATGGAATAAGTGTTGAGGGTGTAATACGATACAATGTCATATTATTCATTTTCCATGTCTGTTCTTAACCCTGGGCAACATGGGCCTGCGGAGGCTCACAGGGATATTGGTATCCACAGTACTCAACCAATTTATACAGTTTTCAAGTCGATACATCTTGTATTCCTCAAAAACGTTTGGGGAACATAAATAAATAACTGAGCAAGAGGATAAGTACATTAGTTTCTAGTTTGAGGAACAGAAGCCTCACAAGTCCTCAATTCGCAGCGTCATTAAATAGTACCCCCAAAACACCAGTCTCAACGTCAACAATGTCCCGACTCCGGGATGCTGGCCTTCTAGGCAGAGTTGCAAAGAAAAAGCCATATCTCAGACTGGCCAATAAATATAAAAGATTAAGATGGGCAAAAGAACACAGACACTGGACAGAGGAACTCTGCCTAGAAGGCCAGCATCTCGGAGTCGCCTCTTCACTGTTGAGACTGGTGTTTTGCAGGTACTATTTAATGAAGCTGCGAATTGAGGACTTGTGAGGCTTCTGTTTCTCAAACTAGACACTAATGTACTTGTCCTCTTGCTCAGTTGTGCACTGGGGCCTCCCACTCCTCTTTCTATTCTGGTTAGAGTCAGTTTGCGCTGTTCTGTGAAGGGAGTAGTACACAGCGTTTTATGAGATCTTCCGTTTCCTGGCAATTTCTCGCACTGAATAGCCTTCATTTCTCAGAACAAGAATAGACTGATGAGTTTGAGAAGAAAGTTCTTTGTTTCTGGCCATTTTTCAGCCTGTAATCGAACTCACAAATGCTGAGGCTCCAGATACTCAACTAGTCTAAAGAAGGCCAGTTTTATTGCTTCTTTAATCAGAACAACAGTTTTCAGCTGTGCTAACATAATTGCAAAATTGTTTTCTAATGATCAATTAGCCTTTTGAAATGATAAACTTGGAGTAGCTAACACAGGAGTGATGGTTGCTGATAATGGGCCTCTGTACGCCTATGTAGATATTCCATTAAAAATTTGCCGTTTACATCTACAACATTAATTTACAACACCACTGTTCAATAGTTTGAGGTATTTCTGATCAATTTGATGGACAATGTTTTTTCTAAATGACCTCCAAACTTTTAAACAGTGGTGTATGTATATAAAATAAATCATCCCTTTTACTCACCAATTTCGTGGTTTCCATTTGGTAGTTACAGTCTTGTCTCATCGCTGCAACTCCCGTACAGACTCGGGAGAGGCGAAGGTCGAGAGCCATGCGTCCTCCGTAACACGACCCAACCAAGCCGCACTGCTTCTTGACACAATGCCCGTTTCACCCGGAAGCCAGCCGCACCAATGTGTCGGAGGAAACACCGTACACCTGGCGACTGTGTCAGCGGTCACAGAAGTCGCTAGAGCGCGATGGGACAAGAACATCCCGGCCGGCCAAACCCTCCCCTAACTCGGACGATGCTGGACCCCATGGGTCTCCAGGTCGCGGCCAGCTGCGACAGAGCCTGGACTCAAACCAGGATCTCTAATGGCACTGTGATACAGTGCCTTAGACCACTGCGCCACTCGGGAAGCCTTAAAATGATAGTTTTAACAATGTTTTGAGGCTATATGGTGTTTCTTCCTTTTTGTTTACAAACATTGGAGTAAAACAAGGTTATATTTTGAGTTCTGATGGGATACGACAATTGAACTAAGCACATGAGGCATTTATAAGTTTGATTCTTCAAGAATAATTGGATACTTATCAAGAATGTACAAGTCAGAAAATGTATGTAGCAGGTGCTGATTGGCCCTTTAAACGTAAGGTATTTTCGTTATTGGCCAACCTAAAAATGATTTATTCAGAGTCGTTGCAATGTGAATGGGAGTCATCCAGACCACAAAATGTTGAAGTCATGTTGTGATTCAGCTGCTCCCCTCCTTCCCCCATCTCTTCTAGTTTAGAGCATGGCTTGTCCTGTGGACTCCATTACCCAGAGTTCCACTGGTGCTGCAGTCATGACTCAGTGTATCGCTGCTTTACGTCATGGCTTGTCCTGTGGACTCCATTACCCAGAGTTCCACTGGTGCTGCAGTCATGACTCAGTGTATCGCTGCTTTACGTCATGGCTTGTCCTGTGGACTCCATTACCCAGAGTTCCACTGGTGCTGCAGTCATGACTCAGTGTATCGCTGCTTTACGTCATGGCTTTTCCTCCCTCTAATTTTCAATTTTTTCCTTTTTTATACATAAAAAAAAAAAGCTTGACTCAATAGCTTGTCAGAAATGCCAAAGGTCTTCAATGATTGAACTTAGTTTATCTATTGAACAATAATTACATTTTCTGAGTTTGTTTGTCTATCATAGCTTCATTTATTGTTTGCAACGGAAATGCATCAGGTCCTTGAGTTCCTAATTGCAGCCAGCTACTGCATGTATGTGATTAATGTTGAGACATTGCAGTAGGCTACTGCATGTATGTGATTATTGTTGAGACATTGCAGTAGGCTACTGCAGGGCTACTGCATGTATGTGATTATTGTTGAGACATTGCAGTAGGCTACTGCAGGGCTACTGCATGTATGTGATTATTGTTGAGACATTGCAGTAGGCTACTGCAGGGCTACTGCATGTATGTGATTAATGTTGAGACATTGCAGTAGGCTACTGCAGGGCTACTGCATTTATGTGATTATTGTTGAGACATTGCAGTAGGCTACTGCAGGGCTACTGCATGTATGTGATTAATGTTGAGACATTGCAGTAGGCTACTGCAGGGCTACTGCATGTATGTGATTATTGTTGAGACATTGCAGTAGGCTACTGCAGGGCTACTGCATGTATGTGATTATTGTTGAGACATTGCAGTAGGCTACTGCAGGGCTACTGCATGTATGTGATTAATGTTGAGACATTGCAGTAGGCTACTGCAGGGCTACTGCATGTATGTGATTATTGTTGAGACATTGCAGTAGGCTACTGCAGGGCTACTGCATGTATGTGATTATTGTTGAGACATTGCAGTAGGCTACTGCAGGGCTACTGCATGTATGTGATTATTGTTGAGACATTGCAGTAGGCTACTGCAGGGCTACTGCATGTATGTGATTATTGTTGAGACATTGCAGTAGGCTACTGCAGGGCTACTGCATGTATGTGATTATTGTTGAGACATTGCAGTAGGGCTACTGCAGGGCTACTGCATGTATGTGATTATTGTTGAGACATTGCAGTAGGGCTACTGCAGGGCTACTGCATGTATGTGATTATTGTTGAGACATTGCAGTAGGTGGAAAAGGAACTGATGTATTTTCCCATACTCATTCTCACCTCTGGTGTATTTTGGGTTCTGGCTCTGCTTCCAGGAAGAGGCACTAAACAGCTAACCTTTTTTAAAGCCTGTTTGCAGCTCAATACATCTGTTCTCATGTAAATGCTTGCTGTAATATAATGCCTGTTAGTGTTTAGGAAGGCTGCTGATACAGAATGACTGTAGACAACATTAGATAACATTTTGTTTTGAAACGTAAACCACCATGATCTTAGGTCTTGGCCCAAATTAAATCCCCAACATGGATCTTGTGAGAGATGGGTCATTTTAGCTGTAAGTCTAAGCTAGTCATTGTTGATATATTGAACATTTTATCTGCAGACAGTGAATGTGTTTTTAAAATGGAGAATGTTCTCGTTCATTCAGGGTGATAGACTAGACTCGTGTTACAGCTCCCTCTGCTGTTCATATGCAGAACACATTTGTCAGATTAGAGTAGATATTTTCATCCTGCTAAATGTTGGCCCAGTTCATCAGGATGGAGGAAATGCATGCCTCAGAGTTGATCATAATATCATAGGATCCTGTCCTGTTACGTTGACATAGCTAGAGTATGTCATTAACCAACGCAAACACACTGACACCCGCACAACTACCTACTCTACATATCCCATAACCCTCCTCTCTGTCTCTCCCGTCTCTCCAGGGACCAGCAGCACCAACACAGTGAGTGGTCCAGGAGGCCAGGGTCCAGGAGACCAGGGTTCAGGGGGTCAGAACCAGGGCCAGCCTTCTCCCAACCCCCCTCAACAGGGCCGGAAGGGCACGTTCACAGACGACCTGCACAAGCTGGTTGACAACTGGGCCAGCGCGACGCCATCAGTCTGTCCCAGGGCAAGAGTCGCTCCAAACAGCAACCCTCACAGGGACACAGCTACCAGGTGAGTGAAGACAGACTCTTTCTGGTATAGAAACAAAACATTCTCAAAAGGCCTTATTCATGAAAATAATGGGATGCTCAATCCTTACCAATATAGTCCATGTTTGATTGTGTTGCTTATTTGAAATATAGATTACTGGACGTGAATGTTATGGGGAAGGGAATGTTATGGGGAAGGGAATGTTATGGGGACGTGAATGTTATGGGGAAGGGAATGTTATGGGGGCGGGAATGTTATGGGGGCGGGGATGTTATGGGGGCGGGAATGTTATGGGGCGGGAATGTTATGGGGGCGGGGAATGTTATGGGGGCGGGAATGTTATGGGAATGTTATGGGAATGTTATGGGAATGTTATGGGGGCGGGAATGTTATGGGGGCGGGAATGTTATGGGAATGTTATGGGAATGTTATGGGGCGGGAATGTTATGGGGGCGGGAATGTTATGGGAATGTTATGGGAATGTTATGGGAATGTTATGGGGGCGGGAATGTTATGGGGGCGGGAATGTTATGGGAATGTTATGGGGGCGGGAATGTTATGGGGGCGGGAATGTTATGGGGGCGGGAATGTTATGGGGATGGGAATGTTATGGTGTTTGTAAGCTGGAACATGAGTTGTTAATATGGCTCCTGGTCCAACCTCCACGTAGCATAGCTGAGATGGCTCTGGCCATGTAATATAAGTGCTATGCTAGTATGGATATTGGAGAGCAGCCATGCAGTATCTCACCCTGGTGTCTCTTCTTCCTCTCCAGGCGACCCCGTCCACCAACAAGGGCCGTAAGTTCTCCGCCCCGAGTCAGCTGTGCCCCAGCAACGCCTCTTCCACCCCCGCTACCTCTCTGGGAGGCCGCAAGGGCTCCTTGTGTCCCCCTCCCCAGTACGGCGGGGTCGGGGCATGCTACCCCTCCTCCACTGCACCTTACAGCAGCGCCCAGTGGGTGGGATCCACGGGGTCCACAGGGCCGGGACAGGGTCAGGCCGGTATGTTAGCCTCCTCTCAGCCCCTGGTTGCCTCCTCCTCGCAGTACCCCTCCTCTGCCACTGGGGGGCAGGGCTCCCTGCAGGGCTTCCATCACATCAGCACTTTGCAGAAATCCGTCAGCAACCCTGGAGGCCCCAACCTGAGGACCACGTAGTGGCCATGAGGGGATGTTAGCCATGCCGGGCTGGGAGACTGACAGACTGAGGGAGAGAGACATGAGGAATGAAGGGTGTCTGTGTTACAAGGGGCAGAGGGGCTGTGTGTTACAAGTGACATCATGGTTGGTGGGACTGTATTGAATGTGAATGAGCTGGCTGTGAAGAAGAGGAGGAGCAGGAGAGAGAAGAGTCAGCTGCTGTGTGAAATGGTGCACCACTCTGCCCTCTTCTGTTCCCCTGAAGGATAACAGGAGAGGGACACACTTCCCCTCTCCCCCACCCACCCCGAGGTCAACTGTGGGCCTTGGGGGTCGAAGAAAGACGCAAAACGCGACAAGGAATACCAATGGACACGAGTGCAATGTTATGTGGCCAAAGAGGGTTAATGTGACAATTACTATTGTAAAATGTGTGTGTGTGTGTGTGGTGATGGGCTTTGTTCCTTCACTGGCTTTTACATGTACTCTACAGTAGAGACCAGAGCCTTGTACTGATCTCAGAGAGGAGGGATGGAGGATAGTAACAGACCATGGGGGTGGTGGTGTACTTATCGTTGGGGAGCTGCAGTACATAGCTAACCCCCTTTCTCCTCTCACCTATCTGAGCCCACCCCTGCCTGTTCAGCTCCTCCTGCTGGTAACTGACCTCCAGAACAGAGCTTTAAGTGACTGTACAGTACTATACAGCTCCTCCTGTTGGTAACTGACCTCCAGAACAGAGCTTTAAGTGACTGTACAGTACTATACAGCTCCTCCTGTTGGTAACTGACCTCCAGAACAGAGCTTTAAGTGACTGTACAGTACTATACAGCTCCAGTAGAAGTCCATTATGGTCGAGTTGTGTAGCATGTTGAGGAGATGTGAGGAAGGTTATGGGGTCAAGGAATGAGCTTGTGAGGCTGAGGTGTGGGACTGGTGCCATGTATGTAGCTGGTCAGGCAGTGTTGACATCCGGAACCACATGTACTGCTATTCCTATATATCATTTAGGATGTTCATTGGTGTGTGTAAGTGGAGAGTCAGTAGAAAAGGCCTGGGGGTTCATACCCTACTCTACCCCTCCTGTTGCCATGGGATGCAATAAGAACACAGTAATAGAAACCTCCTCCTAAATATAATAATAACACATAAAGTGACCTTCATTAGGGAAACAGAACAATCCATGACCACATTCAGAATGTCTTTTTTATGATTTTTAAGAGTTTGGGATTATGATGATTCCATGTTTATTAGTGTTTTAATTTTTTTCCTCTGTCCCCATTGAACTGAGGAGACTCTTTTGTAGCATGATGAAAGGGTTAACGCTAGGGTTGATCCAGGAACTCTCTCTCAGTATAGGGCCTTTTAAAGAAACTACATCTCCCAGTATAGGGCCTTTAAAGAAACTACAACTCCCCTCTCCATGCTAACCATCTCTTTACATGATTGGAGGGGAGTAGTGTGTGTGAGACCCATCTATCCCAGTCTTAACTTCAGGCTTATAGTTACTCCATTTTAAAATGTGCTGTATCTGGGGGGCTGATGAGATCCCCATCCTGAAGCATAACGTCTGTACAAGCTGGCTGGTAGTTCCCATCTACATATCCCTAATGAGAGAGCCCCCCTGAACTAACACAGACAGGACTGAAGTAGATTCTCTCAGACAGGAGTTGTTGACTGAAGTAGATTCTCTCAGACTCAACTCAATAGTCTTTTTCACAGGTGGTTTAGCTCTGAGAGGGAATGCAGGGCGAACGGAAGGAGGTATGTCCTGTTGGCTCTCTGTGTCACACATGATATTGTTTTCACGGTTGTGAGGTAGGTTGGTGTTTGTCCTGCGTGGACCCAGAGAAGGACAGGTCTCGGTGGGGCAAGGAGAGGACTGGACGTGGGCTGGGCTTGGAGGTAGGGTGGATGGTGGGGCAAGGAGAGGACTGGACGTGGAGGTAGGGTGCATGGTGGGGCAAGGAGAGGACTGGACGTGGGCTGGGCTTGGAGGTAGGCTGCATGGTGGGGCAAGGAGAGGACTGGACGTGGGCTGGGCTTGGAGGTAGGCTGCATGGTGGATGGTGGGGCAAGGAGAAGACTGGACGTGGGCTGGGCTTGGAGGTAGGCTGCATGGTGGATGGTGGGGCAAGGAGAGGACTGGACGTGGGCTGGGCTTGGAGGTAGGCTGCATGGTGGGGCAAGGAGAAGACTGGACGTGGGCTGGGCTTGGAGGTAGGCTGCATGGTGGGGCAAGGAGAGGACTGGACGTGGGCTGGGCTTGGAGGTAGGCTGCATGGTGGATGGTGGGGCAAGGAGAGGACTGGACGTGGGCTGGGCTTGGAGGTAGGCTGCATGGTGGATGGTGGGGCAAGGAGAGGACTGGACGTGGGCTGGGCTTGGAGGTAGGCTGCATGGTGGATGGTATGATGGATGAAAAGTAATGCCTTGGATCTCCAGCAACACAACGCTGTCTGTCCTGAGGGCTTGTGAAGCTTTCAAACCTATGATCTATTAGTAACATAAAGCCTTTTATAATCATGATGTTGACAGCGTTTAGGGGCCTCGATCTCTCTACTTCTGAGTCTTTTCAATAGTGTGATTGAAAACAAAAATGTACATTATTATTCTATTTAAAAAAACAAGAAAAAAGAAATGAAAAAAGACAAGTGTTCTGTATGGACCTGTATTTACCCATCAGTTTCTGATGTTGAAACACTGTGATTATTATAAATGTTGTTGGACAACATGAGTTTAAGAAGACAAAAGCTAGAAAAATACAAACAAAAAGACAGTTGGAGGAAACGTTATGGTGGATTGGTAATACTTAGGCTGAACAACAATACAAAGTAAAAGGCTAGCTATTTTCCTTATCGAGGTCACTTTAACCTTTCTTCTCTTTGTACTTTCTTTATATTAGATACATGTGAATGTTAAATGGACTCAATTAACGTACTTGAATAGTAACTTTGGGTTGAGTCCCAAATAACACCCTATCCCCTACATGGTGTTCAACCTTTCACCAGGAGCCGATAAGACCTCGATCAGGGCCCATGGGGCTCTGGTCAAAAGTAGTGCACTATATAGGGGATAAGGTGCAATGTAGGACTCACCCTTGGTCTTTTCCGTGTCCTTTCGCCCCCCAGTACTCCAGTGAGAGCTCTGCTAGAGTTTCTAGTGCCTTCCATTATTTATTTAGCTTATTTTTTTTGAACAGTTTTTTGACATGATGGAGTAACGGAAGTGCTGTTGATTTCTGCTACATTGAAGTGCTTTACTGGCTCTGTGGGTACAAAAGTCAAAGGTACACTGGGAAGGGGAGACGGGGGAAGGTGGGCTGTGGGGGTTTTGTTTCTTTGTGCCATTTATTGTTTTAGTATTGGGGGTTAAATACATTTTGATTTGGGGGTCGGAAGACAAACTTAGTCCTAGACTCTGCAGAGAGTAGGAATGGATCTGATGGTGAAGCTTGGACAAACTCTGTATCTGAAACAGACAAAGGAACGCAGACAACAGAACAACAGAGTGAGGCTGAACCAGGGTTACCTAACATTTAAAATAAAGGGTCTGTTAGGAACGGAATGCTTGACTGTTCCGTTTGTTCTAGTGTTCGGGGGACACGTTTCAGATACTAGAACCATTCATTCAGTATGCAAGAGCTCTCTAGCTAACACTGAGCCTATCATTAGACCCACTACAACAATCAGACTATCTTTACTGATGGCCTGTCCACGAAGCCTTGAGTGTGTCCGACACCAGGCAGCACGGTATACAAGCCTTGTGTTGGTGGTGAAAGAGAGGGGAGGAAGTGGTAGACTGATAGGAATAGAGAAGAGAAAGTCAGTCAGTGAGAAACTGTATTTGTGTGAATGTCTCAAGAGTTAAAACCAGATTGTGGTGTTTTATAGTTTACGAACCAGGCATAATGTGTGTCTACTGTCAGTGGGGCAGTCTTAGGTTGTGTCCCCCAAATGACACCCTATTCCCTATATAGTGCACTACTTTTGACCAGCGCCCTATGGACCCTGGTCAAAAGTAGTGCACTGAATAGGGAATAGGGCGCCATTTTGGATGTAGTCTTTACAGTAGTAGTTGTGAATGGGCCCTATGCCATTTAAGGTGGGTAAAGTGAAAGTGGAGTTGAGGTAGAAGCCAGGGCTAGTGGAGGCAGAAGAGGAGAGGTCAGGGGACTCTCTATCTCCAACACATGGCAGTAGTACTGTACACTGTGCTGCTGGGTTTGACCAACAAGTGACTTCCTCATCACCAATGCAATGCTGGTGGTTCAAGCCCAGTTATTTCATCATCTGCTTAATGCTGCCCCAGTCTCTTTAATGAAACCACCTGTGGCTTTTAGTGCAGGTTTGTAGCTTGTTCTAAAGTAGCAGACAGTCTCACCGCTCACAATGCAGACAAATAAATGGTCGGTTCCATCATTATTAGATTTCTTTGACGTGAATGTTTTAGTTTTTTGGTTGATGTCCTTCTGGTCTTTTTGGAAACCTTACAAGATGTTGTAATGATAGATGAACAGTGTCCGTGTCTTTCTCGTTACCTGACAGTGTTGTAGACAGTAAAACTGGTCCAATCTGTGTACAACAGAATAGTTCATTAAGCCCAATATCCTTTTCAAAGCAACTGTACAAAACCATTACCTGGGGTAAAACATGTTTAAAGCCGTAGAAAAGTGATTTTTAATAAACACTCGTCACCTTAACTACTGATTAGCTTACAGGGACTGCTAGATCTATCGCCTTCTGCTTAGCGCTTCAGTCGTCTCTCCTCACTGTAAACATGTCTGCTACGGAAATCACTTGAAAACAGATAGTAGATTCTCAATCATTTGTCTTTACAGAGTGACTATGTTGTCTCCTGGATATTTAAAACCGTTAAAAACATTTGGGGTTTTCTTTGTAAAACGTTTTGTGGTATGAACTTTTCGTTCTTACTGGAGGCCCTCAGTACAGCAGTATGGTACTTACTGGAGGCCCTCAGTACAGCAGTACGGTACTTACTGGAGGCCCTCAGTACAGCACTACAGTACTTACTGGAGGCCCTCAGTACAGCAGTACGGTACTTACTGGAGGCCCTCAGTACAGCACTACAGTACTTACTGGAGGCCCTCAGTACAGCAGTACGGTACTTACTGGAGGCCCTCAGTACAGCAGTATGGTACTTACTGGAGGCCCTCAGTACAGCAGTACGGTACTTACTGGAGGCCCTCAGTACAGCAGTACGGTACTTACTGGAGGCCCTCAGTACAGCACTACAGTACTTACTGGAGGCCCTCAGTACAGCAGTACGGTACTTACTGGAGGCCCTCAGTACAGCAGTACAGTACTTACTGGAGGCCCTCAGTACAGCAGTACGGTACTTACTGGAGGCCCTCAGTACAGCACTACAGTACTTACTGGAGGCCCTCAGTACAGCAGTACGGTACTTACTGGAGGCCCTCAGTACAGCAGTACGGTACTTACTGGAGGCCCTCAGTACAGCAGTACGGTACTTACTGGAGGCCCTCAGTACAGCAGTACGGTACTTACTGGAGGCCCTCAGTACAGCAGTACAGTACTTACTGGAGGCCCTCAGTACAGCACTACAGTACTTACTGGAGGCCCTCAGTACAGCACTACAGTACTTACTGGAGGCCCTCAGTACAGCACTACAGTACTTACTGGAGGCCCTCAGTACAGCACTACAGTACTTACTGGAGGCCCTCAGTACAGCACTACAGTACTTACTGGAGGCCCTCAGTACAGCAGTACGGTACTTACTGGAGGCCCTCAGTACAGCAGTACGGTACTTACTGGAGGCCCTCAGTACAGCAGTACAGTACTTACTGGAGGCCCTCAGTACAGCACTACAGTACTTACTGGAGGCCCTCAGTACAGCACTACAGTACTTACTGGAGGCCCTCAGTACAGCAGTACAGTACTTACTGGAGGCCCTCAGTACAGCACTACAGTACTTACTGGAGGCCCTCAGTACAGCACTACAGTACTTACTGGAGGCCCTCAGCCATACAGCACTACAGTACTTACTGGAGGCCCTCAGTACAGCACTACAGTACTTACTGGAGGCCCTCAGTACAGCACTACAGTACTTACTGGAGGCCCTCAGTACAGTACTTACTGGAGGCCTTACTGGAGGCCCTCAGTACTTTGCAAGTTTGGTTGAAGCTGTGAACGTGACAAAAAATACTATTTTCTTAGTTATTTTGTTGATGATCGATACTTTTGAAAAACAAAAACAAATAAGACCTTTACAATGCCACTGCCTCAGTGCCATTACCATGCAGCAATGACTTTAGCTTCAATCTGCTCTATCTAAAGAATACGGAGCAATATTTACAATGTTTACTTCCTCTTAACTAAGTGTCATACTGTATGATACAGTGGCTGCAATGCATAACATGCAATGGTGAACAGGTTATGGTGAGGTTACAGTAGTGAACAGGTTATGGTGAGGTTACAGTAGTGAACAGGTTATTGTGAGGTTACAGTAGTGAACAGGTTATGGTGAGGTTAGTGGTGAACAGGTTATGGTGAGGTTACAGTAGTGAACAGGTTATGGTGAGGTTACAGTAGTGAACAGGTTATGGTGAGGTTACAGTAGTGAACAGGTTATGGTGAGGTTACAGTAGTGAACAGGTTATGGTGAGGTTACAGTAGTGAACAGGTTATGGTGAGGTTACAGTGGTGAAACTGAAGACCACCTCTGATGAACATATTTACAGTAGCTCTGGTCCAGCTCTGCTCCAACGATCGTCATCGTGAGAGAGTAGCTGAACCACGCCCTGGACCAGAGCTACATTTACATAGTTACAGAATTTACAAAGCGTAATAATATACATTTTTACCATCCATTCAGAATCCCGATGGATTCTGCTACCTGTTCTGTTCCTTGTTACTGTTACGACACACCTCCTCCTTCGCCTTTCTGTAACTGATGTCCTGCAAAGTGCACATAACATGTCATGCAATTCAGCGTTGGTCTGACTGACACAGAAGTGGTTGAATAAAGAGCATGCTTGTTTCTCTAGCTACCATCTGGCATGTTACCTTTTCATCACAGCTTATTATACTGTAAAGTTATAACCACAAAACGACTCCAAACGTGTACACACAAAAACAAAACATTTCAAGTTGATTTAAAGTGTTTTGTTCTACTTATCAGAATTTTTTTTTTTTTTTTTTGCAATTTTATGTCTCAAGAAACATCTAGTGACTTAATTCAATGGTTTTTCCTCGTGCTGTTTAACATTGTACAAAAATGTTTTCAAATAATAGTAAAATGGAAAACCAAACGGAACCTGTTAGAAATCATTGGCAGTGTTTAACTGTTCTGCATTAAGTAGAGGCTGTTCAAGCTTCAAATAAAACTGCGCTTTGCGCTCCAATAAAATATATTTGTTACTTTATTTGTAAACTTAATAAATAAAAGTAATTTAAATTAATCACGTTATTGGTCCTTTAATCTTGTCCTAAATGTTTGTTTGTATCCACATGTTTTAGTACCATCCACTACCACATGGGGGCAGTATATGACATACTGTACTGTGCACTCAAAAGTATTCAGACCCCTTGACTTTTAACACATTTTGTTACGTTTACAGACTTATTCTAAAATGTATTAAATAAATACAAAATCATCATCAGTCTACACACAATACCCCATTATGACAAAGCGAAAAAGATTTTTAGACATTTTTTTCAGATTTATAAAATAAGTATACAGACCCTTTGCTATTATCTATGCATAGTCACTTTAACTCTACCTAAATGTATATATTACCTCGACACCGTTGCCCCCGCACATTGACTCTGTACCGGTACCCCCTGTATGTAGCCTCCACATTGACTCTGTACTGGTACCCCTGTATGTAGCCTCCACATTGACTCTGTACCGGTACCCCCTGTATGTAGCCTCCACATTGACTCTGTACCGGTACCCCTGTATGTAGCCTCCACATTGACTCTGTACTGGTACCCCCTGTATGTAGCCTCCACATTGACTCTGTACCGGTACCCCCTGTATGTAACAACAACCTGGCCAAATGTACACATTAACATTGACTCTGTTTACCGGTAATGTACCCCAACACATCATCAGTATGTCTCACGAGCCCAGCACACGTTCCACATTGACTCTGTACTGGTACTTCACAATGATAGGAAGAGCCGACATCGAAGGATCCACATTGACTCTGTCCTGGTACCCCCTGTATGTAGCCTCCACATTGACTCTGTACTGGTACCCCCTGTATGTAGCCTCCACATTGACTCTGTACCGGTACCCCTGTATGTAGCCTCCACATTGACTCTGTACCGGTACCCCTGTATGTAGCCTCCACATTGACTCTGTACCGGTACCCCTGTATGTAGCCTCCACATTGACTCTGTACTGGTACCCCTGTATGTAGCCTCCACATTGACTCTGTACTGGTACCCCTGTATATAGCCTCCACATTGACTCTGTACCGGTACCCCTGTATGTAGCCTCCACATTGACTCTGTACTGGTACCCCTGTATGTAGCCTCCACATTGACTCTGTACTGGTACCCCCTGTATGTAGCCTCCACATTGACTCTGTACCGGTACCCCCTGTATGTAGCCTCCACATTGACTCTGTACTGGTACCCCCTGTATGTAGCCTCCACATTGACTCTGTACCGGTACCCCCTGTATGTAGCCTCCACATTGACTCTGTACCGGTACCCCCTGTATGTAGCCTCCACATTGACTCTGTACTGGTACCCCCTGTATGTAGCCTCCACATTGACTCTGTACCGGTACCCCCTGTATGTAGCCTCCACATTGACTCTGTACCGGTACCCCTGTATGTAGCCTCCACATTGACTCTGTACTGGTACCCCCTGTATGTAGCCTCCACATTGACTCTGTACCGGTACCCCCTGTATGTAGCCTCCACATTGACTCTGTACCGGTACCCCCTGTATGTAGCCTCCACATTGACTCTGTACCGGTACCCCCTGTATGTAGCCTCCACATTGACTCTGTACCGGTACCCCCTGTATGTAGCCTCCACATTGACTCTGTACCGGTACCCCCTGTATGTAGCCTCCACATTGACTCTGTACCGGTACCCCCTGTATGTAGCCCCACTATTGTTATAATGATCTCTTCGTTTTTTTAAAGATATTTTCTTTTCTGCATTGTTGGTTAATTAAGGGCTTGTAAGCATTTCACTGTAAGGTCTACAACACCTGTTGCATTCGGCTCATGTGACAAATAAAATTTGATTTGATACTAGAAATTGAGCTCAGGTGCATCCTGTTTCCATTGATCATCCTTGAGATGTTTCTACAACTTGATTGGAGTCCACCTGTGGTAAATTCAATTGATTGGACATGATTTGGAAAGGCACACACCTGTCTATATAAAGGTCCCACAGTTGAAAGTGCGTGTCAGAGCAAAAACCAAGCCATGAGTTCGAAGGAGTTGTCCGTAGAGCTCCAAGACAGGATTGTGTCGAGGCACAGATCTGGAGAAGGGTACCGAAAAATGTCTGCAGCATTTAAGGTCCCCAAGAACATTCTTAAATGGAAGAAGTTTGGAACCACCAAGACTCTTCCTAGAGCTGTCTGCCCGGCCAAACTGAACAATCGTGGGAGAAGGGCCTTGGTTAAGGAGGTGACCAAGAACCCAATGGTCAACTCTGACAGAGCTCCAAAGGACCTGTGGAGATGGGAGAACCTCCCAGAAGGACAACCATCTCTGCAGCAATTCACCAATCAGACCTTTATGGTAGAGTGGCCAGACGGAAGCCACTCCTCAGTAGAAGGCACATGACACCCGCTTGGAGTTGGCCAAAAGGCACCTAAAGGACTCTCAGACAAGATTCTTTGGTCTGATGAAACCAAGGTTGAACTCTTTGGTCTGAATGCTAAGCATCACGTCTGGAGCGACACTCCCCATCCAACCTGATAGAGCTTGAGAGGAGCTGCAGAGAAACTCCCCGAATACTGGTGTGCCAAGCTTGAATTGTCACCCAAGAAGACTCAAGGCTGTAAATCGCTGCAAAAGGTGCTTCAACAAAGTACTGAGTAAAGGGTCTGAATGCTTATATGTAAATGTGAGTTTTTTTTTTTTTTTTTTTTATAAATTAGAAAAAATAACTATTGTATGTAGATTGATGAGGGGAAATTATTTAATTCATTTTAGAATAAGGCTGTAACGTCACAAAATGGGGAACAAGTCAAGGTCTGAATACTTTCCGAATGCACTGTAGTTCTCCCAGGCCTAAGAGAGAAACTCAGTAGACTTTTGCATCTCATATAGTAACTCTCTCTTTCGCTCTCTCTCTCTACATACATACATACATACATACATACATACATACATACATACATACATACATACATACACATACATACATACATACATACATACATACATACATACATACATACATACATACATACATACATACACATACATACATACATACACACATACACACATACATACATACATACATACATACATACATACATACATACATACATACATACATACATACGGCTCCAAAACATAAAGGGAACACTAAAATAACACATCCTCGATCTGAATGAATGAAATATTTCTTTACATAGTTGAATGTGCTGACAACAAAATCACACTAAAATTATCAATGGAAATCAAATTTATCAACCCATGGAGCTCTGGATTTGGAGTCACACTCAAAATTAAAGTGGAAAACCACACTACAGGCTCATCCAACTTTGATGTAATGTCCTTAAAATAAGTCAAAATGAGGCTAAGTGGTGAGTGTGGCCTGTATGACCTCCCTACAACGCCTGGGCATGCTCCTGATGAGGTGGCGGATGGTCTCCTGAGGGATCTCCTCCCAGACCTGGACTAAAGCATCCGCCAACTCCTGGACAGTCTGTGGTGCAACGTGGCGTTGGTGGATGGAGCGAGACATGATGTCCCAGATGTGCTCAATTGGATTCAGGTCTGGGGAACGGGCGGGCCAGTCCATAGCATCAATGCCTTCCTCTTGCAGGAACTGCTGACACACTCCAGCCACATGAGGTCTAGCATTGTCTTGCATGGTGTTGGGCTGTAAGCACAACCCCCACATGTGGACGTCGGGCCCTCATACCACCCTCATGGAGTCTGTTTCTGACCGTTTGAGCAGACACATGCACATTTGTGGCCTGCTGGAGGTCATTTTGCAGGGCTCTGGCAGTGCTCCTCCTGCTCCTCCTTGCACAAAGGCGGAGGTAACGGTCCTGCTGCTGGGTTGTTGCCCTCCTACGTCCCTATTTCAGGACCCTGACTTTTTTAAAGATAATTTGTAAAAATCCAAATAACTAAACAGATCTTTATTGTAAAGGGTTTAAACACTGTTTCCCATGCTTGTTCAATGAACCATAAACAATTAATGAACATTCACGATTAGGACACGAACAACTTACAGACGGTAGGCAATTAAGATCACAGTTATGAAAAATTAGGACACTAAAGAGGCCTTTCTACTGACTCTGGAAAAACACCAAAAGAAAGATGCTCAGGGTCCCTGCTCATCTGCGTGAATGTGCCTTAGGCATGCTGCAAGGACGCATGAGGACTGCATATGTGGCCAGGGAAATAAATTGCAATGTCCGTACTGTGAGATGCCTAAGATAGCGCTACAGGACGGACAGCTGATCGTCCTCGCCGTGGCAGACCACGTGTAACAACACCTGCACAGGATCAGTACTGCCGAACATCACACCTGCGGGACAGGTAAAGGATGGCAACAACTGCCAGAGTTACACCAGGAATGCACAATCCCTCCATCAGTGCTCAGACTGTCCGCAATAGGCTGAGAGATGCTGGACTGAGGGCTTGTAGGCCTGTTGTAAGGCAGGTCCTCACCAAACATCACCGGCAACAACGTTGCCTCTGGGCACAAACCGTACCTGGACCAGATAGGACTGGCAAAAAGTGCTCTTCACTGACGAGTCGCGGTTTTGTCTCACCAGGGGTGATGGTCGGATTCGTGTTTATCGTTGAAGGAATGAGCGTTACACAGAGGCCTGTACTCTGGAGTGGGATCGATTTGGAGGTGGAGGGTCCGTCACGGTCTGGGGCGGTGTGTCACAGCATCATCAGACTGAGCTTGTTGTCATTGCAGGCAATCTCAACGCTGTGCGTTACAGGGAAGACATCCTCCTCCCTCATGCGGTACCCTTCCTGCAGGCTCATCCTGACATGACCCTCCAGCATGACAACTGCTCATTCTGTGCGTGAATTCCAGGAAGACAGGAATGTCAGTGTTCTGCCATGACCAGCGTAGAGACCAAATCTCAATCTAATTGAGCACGTCTGGGACCTGTTGGATCGGAGGGTGAGGGCTAGGTGCCTTGGTGGAAGAGTGGGGTAACATCTCACAGCAAGAACTGGCAAATCTGCAGCTAGTGGCCACAACAGATACTGAATGTTACTTTTCATTTTGACCCCCCCCCCTTGTTTAGAGACATATTATTCAATTTCTGTTCGTCACATGTCTCTGGAACTTGTTCAGTTTATGTCTGTTGAATGAATCTTGTTGCGTTCATACAAATATTTACACATGCTGAAAATAAACGCAGTTGACAGTGAGAGCATGTTTATTTGTTGAGTTTATATACAGTTGAAGTCGTAAGTTTACATCCACTTAGGTTGGAGTCATTAAAACTCGTTTTTCAACCACTCCACAAATGTCTTGTTGACAAACTATAGTTTTGGCAAGTTGGTGAGGACATCTACTTTGTGCCTGACACAAATGTTCCAACTATTGTTAACAGACAGATTATTTCACTTATAATTCACTGTGTCACAATTCCAGTGGGTCAGAAGTGTAAGTTGACTGGTGCCTTTAAACAGCTTGGAAAAATTCCCCAAAATTATGTCATGGCTTTAGAAGCTTCTCATAGGCTAATTGACTTCATTTGAGTCAATTGGAGGTGTACCTGTGGATGTATTTCTAGGCCTACCTTCAGACTCAGTGCCTCTTTGCTTGACATCATGGGAAAATCAAAAAAATCAGCCAAGACCTCAGAAAAATTATTGTAGACCTCCACAAATTTGGTTCATTTGGAGCAATTTCCAAATGCTTGAAGGTACTACGTTCATCTGTACAAACAATAGTACGCAAGTATAAACACCATGGGACCACACAGCCGCCATACCGCTCAGGAAGGAGACGTGTTCTGTCTCCTAGAGATGAACGTACTTTGGTGAGAAAAGTGCAAATCAATCCCAGAACAACAGCAAAGGACCTTGTGAAGATGCTGGAGGAAACAGGTACAAAAGTATCTATATCCACATTAAAACGAGTCCTATATCGACATAACCTGAAAGGCCGCTCAGCAAGGAAGAAGCCACTTCTCCAAAACCACCATAAAAAAGCCAGAATACGGTTTGCAACTGCACATGGGGACAAAGATCATACTTTTTGCAGAAATGTTCTCTGGTCTGATGAAACAAAAATAGAACTGTTTGGCCGTAATGACCATCGTTATGTTTGGAGGAAAAAGGGGGAGGCTTGCAAGCCGAAGAACACCTTCCCAACCGTGAAGAACGGGGCTGGCAGCATCATGTTGTGGTGGTGCTTTGCTGCAGGAGGGACTGGTGCACTTCACAAAATAGATGTCATTATGAGGAAGGACAATTATGTGGAGATATTAAAGCAACATCTCAAGACATCAGTCAGGAAGTTAAAGCTTGGTCCCAAATGGACAATGACCCCAAGCATTCTTCCAAAGTTGTGGCAAAATGGCTCAAGGACAACAAAGTCAAGGTATTGGAGTTGTCATCACAAAGCCCTGACCTCAATCCTATAGAACATTTGTGGGCAGAACTGAAAAAGTGTGTGTGCGAGCAATGAGGCCTACAAACCTGACTCGGTTACACCAGCTCTGTCAGGAGGAATGGGCCAAAATTCACCCAAATTATTGTGGGAAGCTTGTGGAAGGCTACCCAAAACGTTTGACCCAAGTTAAACAATTTAAAGGCAATGCTACCAAATACTAAATGAGTGTATGTCAACTTCTGACCCACTGGGAATGTGATGAAAGAAATAAAGGCTGAAACAAATCATTCTCTCTGCTATTGTTCTGACATTTCACGTTCTTAAAATAAAGTGGTGATCCTAACTGACCTAAGACAGAGACTTTTTATTAGGATTAAATGTCAGGAATCGTGATAAACTGAGGTGTATGTAAACTCCCTGCTTCTACTGTAAATAGGTATCTCATAACTGATTTGGGATCAGTTTTACTGTTTAGATCACAATATATAACAGAAGGGACCTGATCCTAGATCAGCACGTTTGCCCTGAGACGCTTTATACTGGACATGGACTCTGGATCTATAAACGGTTGGCTGGGCAGTACTGAAACATACTATTTGATCGTGTTACAGGTTGCACAATACATTATTATAGACAGACTGAATGACTTACGCTTGTGACTGAGAGCCAATTGGGAGGCAGGCTGGTGGGAGACTGGGAAAACGAGTGTTTGTCAGTAGTCATGGATTCTGTGGAAAGAATGAAGTCGATGGGAAGCGGGGAAGGAAAAGGGAATTCCGTCAGGAACAATATTCCACAACAGAGCTGCACTACCCTGATATAGAAATCACTGAGGAATAAGGCTCCCTCCCAAGTGGCACGCCATTCTCTATGTAGTGCACTGCTTTTAACCAGGGCCCTGTGCAAAAGTAGTGCCCTATGTAGGGAATAGGGTACCATTTGGGACACAACCACGAGCTCCTCTCCATGCACACACCACTAGTCATCAAGTAACCATTCACGTCTGAGACCAATAGAAAGCCGTCAAGGGAAGGAAATGCATTGTTTCTTCGGGTGATTGAGTGTTTTTATACGTCATTAAAATAATTAGTGATTGTATGAAATCAGGGCGGCCATCTTGTTAACGGTACCTCCTTATCTGATGAAAATGAAAAATGCATTTCCTTAATTTATTTTCTGATCCAGAAATGTCCTACAAGAACACGCACTGCATAGGACTCAGTTAGTGCCTTGCGTTCCTCTCTGTGTGTGTGTGTGTGTGTGTGTGTGTGTGTGTGTGTGTGTGTGTGTGTGTGTGTGTGTGTGTGTGTGTGTGTGCCGCCTCAGCTCAACAGATTGACACAATTAAGTCTGTCCCATGTTGGCTGAAGTAGGCAATGTGCATTCCTCTGATTCTCTTGTATTTGTGCTGAGTAGATGCTCCACCATAGGAAGGTGGAACTTGGCAGTCCTCCCCTGTTTCATGACATACAGTATATGCCCCTCGCTGTGCTTTTGTTGCCAAATTATGAACCCTGTTGGGCTGGACTGAGATCCTATAGAGGCTGGCACCCTCATCACACCAGATAGGTGCAGTGAAATGTGTTGTTTTACAGGGTCAGTCATAGTAGTATGGCACCCCTGGAGCAAATTAGGGTTACGTGCTTTGCTCAAGGGCACATTGGCAGATTTGTTTACCCTGTCGGCTCGGGTATTCAAACCTTTTCAGTTACTTGCCAAACTCTATCCGCTAGGCTACCTGCCCCCAAGGGTAGGAGTGCTGTTCTGGGATCATGTCCCCCCCCTCCCCCCTGTTCATATAATCATATTCACTAGGATCTAGAACACATCCTGGATCAGCACTCTGAGATGTTGAGTCCCTCATCAGTCCAGACCTGAGGAAAGAGCCAACCTGTGGTGGAAAAAGCTCACTGAGAATCATCCGGTAGACCGTCACTGAGAATCATCCGGTAGACCGTCACTGAGAATCATCCGGTAGACCGTCACTGAGAATCATCCGGTAGACCGTCACTGAGAATCATCCGGTAGACCGTCACTGAGAATCATCCGGTAGACCGTCACTGAGAATCATCCGGTAGACCGTCACTGAGAATCATCCGGTAGACCGTCACTGAGAATCATCCGGTAGACCGTCACTGAGAATCATCCGGTAGACCGTCACTGAGAATCATCCGGTAGACCGTCACTGAGAATCATCCGGTAGACCGTCACTGAGAATCATCCGGTAGACCGTCACTGAGAATCATCCGGTAGGGTAGACCGTCACTGAGAATCATCCGGTAGACCGTCACTTATCTGTTAACTGACGAAAATGTAACATGTTGACTAATTCATGTTCTCTCCTTCAATCTCTAGAGGTTTGTTTCAGCTGGTGGGATGATACAAGGAGGTCGCCTGTCACCTCTAGGTTTTAATCTGCCGTTAGAACCTTAGGCGTCAGTCTATATAAAGACCTTTCAACGAGATCTTCCTGTTTCATGATATTTGCACGGGAAGGTTATCCCAGTGAGAGTTTTATATGGACAAACTCACTGCCCTCATTCTGGGTGAAGAGGAGGGCATTCTTTCCTCTCGTGAGGCTTGGGAGATGGTACGGGGCAAGCCGAGCTCCTCTGACCCCTGTATGAAGAACCATTGCACAAATATAGGCTAGACTAGATTGTACTCAAATGTCCATTTGAGGAATTGAGGAAATGTTCTAGCCATCTCTTAAAAATAAATAGCTGTCAAAGTAAATTAAGCCTCATTAATCTAAAGACGAGAAATGACCCTACTTCAAAACAGTAGCCCAACAGTAGGGTGCCAAATCAAAAACGCATATTTTTACCAATACTGTAGATCAATATGTTAATTGTGTAGATACTCCTCTAAGAAAACCTACGGTCCAAACCTCATGTCTCTATCATAATCTGTTCAGAAGATATTGGAGTTTTTACCGCTGTATGATGATGGCCAGAATTAGGGTGACTAAATTAATGGAGGCCAGATGAAAAAGTTGTAAAAAAAACAGGAAAATTGCGTCTGGTCAGCAAGGCTGGATTCTGTGTGAGAATGAAAGGCAACTGGCAACCTGACAGGATCCCTTTCCCGTTGGTCTCGTCTTCTTTCTACTCCAACCTGACAGGATCCCTTTCCCGTTGGTCTCGTCTTCTTTCTACTCCAACCTGACAGGATCCCGTTGGTCTCGTCTTCTTTCTACTCCAACCTGACAGGATCCCGTTGGTCTCGTCTTCTTTCTACTCCAACCTGACAGGATCCCGTTGGTCTCGTCTTCTTTCTACTGGCAACCTGACAGGATCCCGTTGGTCTTGTCTTCTTTCTACTCCAACCTGACAGGATCCCGTTGGTCTCGTCTTCTTTCTACTCCAACCTGACAGGATCCCGTTGGTCTCGTCTTCTTTCTACTCCAACCTGACAGGATCCCGTTGGTCTCGTCTTCTTTCTACTCCAACCTGACAGGATCCCGTTGGTCTCGTCTTCTTTCTACTCCAACCTGACAGGATCCCTTTCCCGTTGGTCTCGTCTTCTTTCTACTCCAACCTGACAGGATCCCGTTGGTCTCGTCTTCTTTCTACTCCAACCTGACAGGATCCCGTTGGTCTCGTCTTCTTTCTACTCCAACCTGACAGGATCCCGTTGGTCTCGTCTTCTTTCTACTCCAACCTGACAGGATCCCGTTGGTCTCGTCTTCTTTCTACTCCAACCTGACAGGATCCCGTTGGTCTCGTCTTCTTTCTACTCCAACCTGACAGGATCCCGTTGGTCTCGTCTTCTTTCTACTCCAACCTGACAGGATCCCGTTGGTCTCGTCTTCTTTCTACTCCAACCTGACAGGATCCCGTTGGTCTCGTCTTCTTTCTACTCCAACCTGACAGGATCCCGTTGGTCTCGTCTTCTTTCTACTCCAACCTGACAGGATCCCGTTGGTCTCGTCTTCTTTCTACTCCAACCTGACAGGATCCCGTTGGTCTCGTCTTCTTTCTACTCCAACCTGACAGGATCCCGTTGGTCTCGTCTTCTTTCTACTGGCAACCTGACAGGATCCCGTTGGTCTCGTCTTCTTTCTACTCCAACCTGACAGGATCCCGTTGGTCTCGTCATCTTTCTACTCCAACCGGACAGGATCCCGTTGGTCTCGTCATCTTTCTACTCCAACCTGACAGGATCCCGTTGGTCTCGTCATCTTTCTACTCCAACCTGACAGGATCCCGTTGGTCTCGTCATCTTTCTACTCCAACCTGACAGGATCCCGTTGGTCTCGTCATCTTTCTACTCCAACCTGACAGGATCCCGTTGGTCTCGTCATCTTTCTACTCCAACCTGACAGGATCCCGTTGGTCTCGTCATCTTTCTACTCCAACCTGACAGGATCCCGTTGGTCTCGTCATCTTTCTACTCCAACCTGACAGGATCCCGTTGGTCTCGTCATCTTTCTACTCCAACCTGACAGGATCCCGTTGGTCTCGTCATCTTTCTACTCCAACCCGCAGGACATAAAACAATATTAGAGGTGAGATGTATTTTTGTATTTCCATATTTTTAATAAGCTTTTCATATTAATTTGACATTTCTGTTCTTGTAATGAATTTCCTCCTCTTCTTCCGAAGAGGAGAGGCGAAACGGATCAGAGGACCAATACGCGGCGTGGTAATTGTCCATGGTTCTTTTTAATGCGTTAAGGTACACATGAACAACTGACTACAAAAAAACAAGAAATGTGAAAACTCAAAACAGTCCTATCTGGTGCAAAGACAGAGACAGGAACAATCACCCACAAACACACAGTGAAACCCAGGCTACCTAAGTATGATTATCAATCAAAGACAACTAATGACACCTGCCTCTGATTGAGAACCATACTAGGCCGAAACATAGAAATACCCAAAACATAGAAAAACAAACAGACTGCCCACCCAACTCACGCCCTGACCATACTAACTAAATACAAAACACAGGAAATAAAGGTCAGAACGTGCGGACTCCGGCCGCAAAACCTTGACCTATAGGGGAGGGTCTGCGTGGGCGTATGTCCGCGGTGGCGGTTCTGGCGCGGGACGCGGACGCCACTTCACCATTGTCTTAGTCCGCCTTATTGTCCGCCTCCGTGGCTTTCTCACCATGGCAACCCAGTGGGACCCTCTCAATGACCCCACTGGACAGAGGGGCAGCTCGGGACAGAGGGGCAGAAGCTCAGGACAGAGGGACAGGGGCTCTGGCGCCTCTGGGCTGAGGGGCTCTGGCGCCTCTGGGCTGAGGGGCTCTGGCGCCTCTGGGCTGAGGGGCTCTGGCGCCTCTGGGCTGAGGGGCTCTGGCGCCTCTGGGCTGAGGGGCTCCGGCAGCGGCGCCGGACAGGCGGGACGCTCCGGCAGCGGCGCCGGACAGGCGGGAGGCTCCCGGCCGCGGCGCCGGACAGGCGGGAGGCTCCGGCAGCGGCGCCGGACAGGCGGGAGGCTCCGGCAGCGGCGCCGGACAGGCGGGAGGCTCCGGCAGCGGCGCCGGACAGGCGGGAGGCTCCGGCAACGGCGCCGGACAGGCGGGAGGCTCCGGGAGCGGCGCCGGACAGGCGGGAGGCTCCGGCAGCGGCGCCGGACAGGCGGGAGGCTCCGGCAGCGGCGCCGGACAGGCGGGACGCTCCGGCAGCGGCGCCGGACAGGCGGGACGCTCCGGCAGCGGCGCCAGACAGGCGGGAGCACCTGCAGGGAGGAGACTGAGAGACAGCCTGGTGCGTGGGGCTGCCACAGGAACCACCAGGCTGGGGAGACCTTCAGGAGGCTTGGTGTTAGGAGGAGCCTGAAAGACCGGGCTGTGGGGGAGCACTGGAGCTCTGGTGCGCAACCTTGGCACCACTTCCCCAGGCTGGACAACTACTCTAGCCCGGACCCTCCAGAGTGCAGGCACAGGTTGAACCGGGCTGTGGGTAAGCACGGGAGATCTAGTGCTTACTACACGCACCTCTCCCCTAGGCTCCACTCCCACAGTTGCCCGGCACGAGCGGAGCGCAGGCAGAGGACGCACTGCACCCTCCGAGCGCCCCGGAGACACAGCACGCAGAGCCGGCGCAGGAAAACCTGGACCAAGACTGCGTACCGGCGACCAGACCCGCTGAGCAGGCACCATACGCCCTGGCTCAATGCCCACACTCGCATGGCACTTTCGGGGGGCTGCCCTATAGCGCACCGGGCTATGGACACGCACTGGCGACACCGTGCGCTTAACCGCATAACACGGTGCCTGACCAGTAATGCGCTGCTTATCATATGCACGAGGAGTGAGCTCAGGTCTGCTACCTGGCTTAGTACCACACCTCGTGTGACCCCCCCAAAACATTTTTTGGGGCTGCCTCTCGTACCTGTCGCACTGCCGTGCTGGCTTCGCCAACCTCATTCTCCTGTAACCTTCCTTGCATTGCTCCATCGAATCCCAGGCGGGCTCCGGCACTCTCCCTGGGTCGACCGCCCACCTATCTATCTCCTCCCAAGTTGTGTAGTCCAGATTCTGCTCTGATGCTGGCCGCTGTTGTTGTTGCTGCTGCTGCTGTCGTCGCTGTCCTTTACCACGCCGCTTGGTCCGATTTTGGTGGGTGATTCTGTCATGAATTTCCTCCTCTTCTTCCGAAGAGGAGAGGCGAAACGGATCAGAGGACCAATACGCGGCGTGGTAATTGTCCATGGTTCTTTTTAATGCGTTAAGGTACACATGAACAACTGACTACAAAAAAACAAGAAATGTGAAAACTCAAAACAGTCCTATCTGGTGCAAAGACAGAGACAGGAACAATCACCCACAAACACACAGTGAAACCCAAGCTACCTAAGTATGATTATCAATCAAAGACAACTAATGACACCTGCCTCTGATTGAGAACCATACTAGGCCGAAACATAGAAATACCCAAAACATAGAAAAACAAACAGACTGCCCACCCAACTCACGCCCTGACCATACTAACTAAATACAAAACACAGGAAATAAAGGTCAGAACGTGCGGACTCCGGCCGCAAAACCTTGACCTATAGGGGAGGGTCTGGGTGGGCGTCTGTCCGCGGTGGCGGTTCTGGCGCGGGACGCGGACGCCACTTCACCATTGTCTTCGTCCGCCTTATTGTCCGCCTCCGTGCCTTTCTCACCATGGCAACCCAGTGGGACCCTCTCAATGACCCCACTGGACAGAGGGGCAGCTCGGGACAGAGGGGCAGAAGCTCAGGACAGAGGGGCAGGGGCTCGGGACAGAGGGACAGGGGCTCTGGCGCCTCTGGGCTGAGGGGCTCTGGCGCCTCTGGGCTGAGGGGCTCTGGCGCCTCTGGGCTGAGGGGCTCTGGCGCCTCTGGGCTGAGGGGCTCTGGCGCCTCTGGGCTGAGGGGCTCCGGCAGCGGCGCCGGACAGGCGGGACACTCCGGCAGCGGCGCCGGACAGGCGGGACGCTCCGGCAGCGGCGCCGGACAGGCGGGAGGCTCCGGCAGCGGCGCCGGACAGGCGGGAGGCTCCGGCAGCGGCGCCGGACAGGCGGGACGCTCCGGCAGCGGAGCCGGACAGGCGGGACGCTCCGGCAGCGGCGCCGGACAGGCGGGAGCACCTGCAGGGAGGAGACTGAGAGACAGTCTGGTGCGTGGGGCTGCCACAGGAACCACCAGGCTGGGGAGACCTTCAGGAGGCTTGGTGTTAGGAGGAGCCTGAAAGACCGGGCTGTGGGGGAGCACTGGAGCACTGGTGCGCAACCTTGGCACCACTTCCCCAGGCTGGACAACTACTCTAGCCCGGACCCTCCAGAGTGCAGGCACAGGTTGAACCGGGCTGTGGGTAAGCACGGGAGATCTAGTGCTTACTACACGCACCTCTCCCCTAGGCTCCACTCCCACAGTTGCCCGGCACGAGCGGAGCGCAGGCAGAGGACGCACTGCACCCTCCCAGCGCCCCGGAGACACAGCACGCAGAGCCGGCGCAGGATAACCTGGACCAAGACTGCGTACCGGCGACCAGACCCGCTGAGCAGGCACCATACGCCCTGGCTCAATGCCCACACTCGCATGGCACTTTCGGGGGGCTGCCCTATAGCGCACCGGGCTATGGACACGCACTGGCGACACCGTGCGCTTAACCGCATAACACGGTGCCTGACCAGTAATGCGCTGCTTATCATAAGCACGAGGAGTGAGCTCAGGTCTGCTACCTGGCTTAGTACCACACCTCGTGTGACCCCCCAAAAAATTTTTTTGGGGCTGCCTCTCGTACCTGTCGCACTGCCGTGCTGGCTTCGCCAACCTCATTCTCCTGTAACCTTCCTTGCATTGCTCCATCGAATCCCAGGCGGGCTCCGGCACTCTCCCTGGGTCGACCGCCCACCTATCTATCTCCTCCCAAGTTGTGTAGTCCAGATTCTGCTCTGATGCTGGCCGCTGTTGTTGTTGCTGCTGCTGCTGTCGTCGCTGTCCTTTACCACGCCGCTTGGTCCGATTTTGGTGGGTGATTCTGTCATGAATTTCCTCCTCTTCGTCCGAAGAGGAGAGGCGAAACGGATCAGAGGACCAATACGCGGCGTGGTAATTGTCCATGGTTCTTTTTAATGCGTTAAGGTACAAAAAAACAAGAAATGTGAAAACTCAAAACAGTCCTATCTGGTGCAAAGACAGAGACAGGAACAATCACCCACAAACACACAGTGAAACCCAGGCTACCTAAGTATGATTCTCAATCAGAGACAACTAATGACACCTGCCTCTGATTGAGAACCATACTAGGCCGAAACATAGAAATACCCAAAACATAGAAAAACAAACATAGACTGCCCACCCAACTCACGCCCTGACCATACTAACTAAATACAAAACACAGGAAATAAAGGTCAGAACGTGACAGTTCTTCCTTTTTCACCAAAACAAGTGTATCTGTGAAAGGTCAACGGAGCACTGAGCATATAACTGTTACCCAGGTGTTTATTGTCAGAGCTTTTTACATTTCATTCAGCTGGTGTCGTGCTCATTTAGCTTTCTGCCGTCACGGGAACACGGAAACTACTTTGAAGACGATGACCACAACATGTAAAATCCTCAAACGTGGTTAAGGAGAAACCTGCACCACTCTGACACCAGAGCTCTGTGTTTATTATGGGATGTATTAGGTTAGGAGAAACCTGCACCACTCTGACAGCAGAGCTCTGTGTTTATTATGGGATGTATTAGGTTAGGAGAAACCTGCACCACTCTGACAGCAGAGCTCTGTGTTTATTATGGGATGTATTAGGTTAGGAGAAACCTGCACTACTCTGTCAACAGAGCTCTGTGGTTATTATGGGATGTATTAGGTTAGGAGAAACCTGCACCACTCTGTCAACAGAGCTCTGTGTTTCTTATGGGATGTATTAGGTTAGGAGAAACCTGCACCACTCTGTCAACAGAGCTCTGTGTTTATTATGGGATGTATTAGGTTAGGAGAAACCTGCACCACTCTGTCAACATAGCTCTGTGTTTCTTATGGGATGTATTAGGTTTACGAACTCTGACTTTTAGGCTATAAAGGGAAAAGTAATGTTAATGAGATATTAATGAGATGTTAGAGAAAGACCCCAATGAACGATTCAGAACATGAATAATGATATTTGTCTTGGTAAAATGTATCTTATAATAACATAAGGAAGTGAAATGTAATCACCAAAGCACCATACAAACAAGGACTTTGTGTGGGCTCTCTGTCTCTCTCTCTGTCTCTCTCTCTCTCTCTCTCTCTCTCTGTCTCTCTCTCTCTCTCTCTCTGTCTCTCTCTCTCTCTCTCTCTCTATGTATGTATATGTATGTATATGCCATTTAGCAGACGCTTTTATCCAAAGCGACTTACAGTCATGTGTGCATACATTCTACGTATGGGTGGTCCCGGGAATCGAACCCACTACCCTGGCATTACAAGCGCCATGCTCTACCAACTGAGCTACAGAAGGACCACGTGTACAATTAGCTGTGTTAAATCGGGGTGCTCTTTTCACTGACAGGCTGAGTGGCCTGTCTTCTCTCTGCTGAGGAGACAGAGAGCTGATCAGGTAAACAACAGCCCACTCAACCACGTCCTGTTGTCATGGGAACCTCCTACTGATCTGACCTTGTACAATACAGTGCTGTGACAATAGTAGTGGCTAGTTCATCACCATTGTATTCTGATACTAAGCCCGTTGCTTACTTTTAACAGCTGTAAATAGTCTATTCATAACACCCACATAAACATGAACTCTCACGACTGGAAATGTTAGGCGATGATTTGGGGGTTGTTTTTGAGAGTAAAAATGAGTCACTACAAGCGTCCTACTTTACTTCAACCCTCCCTGTGGAGACCTACTGTTCCCCTGTCTGTCACCCCCTCCCTGTGGAGACCTACTGTTCCCCTGTCTGTCACCCCTCCCTGTGGAGACCTACTGTTCCCCTGTCTGTCACCCCCTCCCTGTGGAGACCTACTGTTCCCCTGTCTGTCACCCCCTCCCCCTCCCTGTGGAGACCTACTGTTCCCCTGTCTGTCTCCCCCTCCCCCTCCCTGTGGAGACCTACTGTTCCCCTGTCTGTCTCCCCCTCCCCCTCCCTGTGGAGACCTACTGTTCCCCTGTCTGTCTCCCCCTCCCCCTCCCTGTGGAGACCTACTGTTCCCCTGTCTGTCTCCCCCCCCCCCTCCCTGTGGAGACCTACTGTTCCCCTGTCTGTCACCCCCTCCCCCTCCCTGTGGAGACCTACTGTTCCCCTGTCTGTCTCCCCCTCCCCTCCCTGTGGAGACCTACTGTTCCCCTGTCTGTCACCCCCTCCCTGTGGAGACCTACTGTTCCCCTGTCTGTCACCCCCTCCCCCTCCCTGTGGAGACCTACTGTTCCCCTGTCTGTCACCCCCTCCCCCTCCCTGTGGAGACCTACTGTTCCCCTGTCTGTCACCCCCTCCCCTCCCTGTGGAGACCTACTGTTCCCCTGTCTGTCACCCCTCCCTGTGGAGACCTACTGTTCCCCTCTCTGTCACCCCCTCCCTGTGGAGACCTACTGTTCCCCTCTCTGTCACCCCCTCCCTGTGGAGACCTACTGTTCCCCTGTCTGTCACCCCTCCCCTCCCTGAGGAGACCTACTGTTCCCCTGTCTGTCTCCCCCTCCCCTCCCTGTGGAGACCTACTGTTCCCTGTCTGTCTCCCCTCCCCTCCCTGTGGAGACCTACTGTTCCCCTGTCTGTCACCCCCTCCCCCTCCCTGTGGAGACCTACTGTTCCCCTGTCTGTCACCCCCTCCCCTCCCTGTGGAGACCTACTGTTCCCTGTCTGTCTCCCCCTCCCCTCCCTGTGGAGACCTACTGTTCCCCTGTCTGTCACCCCCCCTCCCTGTGGAGACCTACTGTTCCCCTGTCTGTCTCCCCCTCCCCCTCCCTGTGGAGACCTACTGTTCCCCTGTCTGTCACCCCCTCCCCCTCCCTGTGGAGACCTACTGTTCCCCTGTCTGTCACCCCCTCCCCTCCCTGTGGAGACCTACTGTTCCCCTGTCTGTCTCCCCTCCCTGTGGAGACCTACTGTTCCCCTGTCGGTCACCACCTCCCCTCCCTGTGGAGACCTACTGTTCCCCTGTCTGTCACCCCCTCCCCCTCCCTGTGGAGACCTACTGTTCCCCTGTCTGTCTCCCCCTCCCTGTGGAGACCTACTGTTCCCCAGTCTGTCACCCCTCCCCTCCCTGTGGAGACCTACTGTTCCCCTGTCGGTCACCCCCTCCCCTCCCTGTGGAGACCTACTGTTCCCCTGTCTGTCTCCCCTCCCTGTGGAGACCTACTGTTCCCTGTCTGTCTCCCCCTGTGGAGACCTACTGTTCCCCTGTCTGTCTCCCCCTCCCTGTGGAGACCTACTGTTCCCCTGTCTGTCTCCCCCTCCCTGTGGAGACCTACTGTTCCCCCTCTCGGTCACTCCATCCCCTCTTCTCTCTGATACTCCATCCCCTCTTCTCTCTGATACTCCATCCCCTCTTCTCTCTGATACTCCATCCCCTCTTCTCTCTGATACTCCATCCCCTCTTCTCTCTGATACTCCATCCCCTTCTCTCTGATACTCCATCCCCTCTTCTCTCTGATACTCCATCCCCTCTTCTCTCTGATACTCCATCCCCTCTTCTCTCTGATACTCCATCCCCTCTTCTCTCTGATACTCCATCCCCTTCTTCTCTGATACTCCATCCCCTCTTCTCTCTGATACTCCATCCCTTCTCTCTGATACTCCATCCCCTTCTCTCTAATACTCCATCCCCTCTTCTCTCTGATACTCCATCCCCTCTTCTCTCTGATACTCCATCCCCTCTTCTCTCTGATACTCCATCCCCTCTTCTCTCTGATACTCCATCCCCTCTTCTCTCTGATACTCCATCCCCTCTTCTCTCTAATACTCCATCCCCTCTTCTCTCTGATACTCCATCCCCTCTTCTCTCTGATACTCCATCCCCTCTTCTCTCTGATACTCCATCCCCTCTTCTCTCTAATACTCCATCCCCTCTTCTCTCTGATACTCCATCCCCTCTTCTCTCTGATACTCCATCCCCTCTTCTCTCTGATACTCCATCCCTCTTCTCTCTGATACTCCATCCCCTCTTCTCTCTGATACTCCATCCCCTCTTCTCTCTAATACTCCATCCCTCTTCTCTCTGATACTCCATCCCCTCTTCTCTCTAATACCCATCCCTCTTCTCTCTAATACTCCATCCCCTCTTCTCTCTGATACTCCATCCCCTCTTCTCTCTGATACTCCATCCCCTCTTCTCTCTGATACTCCATCCCCTCTTCTCTCTAATACTCCATCCCTCTTCTCTCTGATACTCCATCCCCTCTTCTCTCTAATACTCCATCCCCTCTTCTCTCTGATACTCCATCCCCTCTTCTCTCTGATACTCCATCCCCTCTTCTCTCTGATACTCCATCCCCTCTTCTCTCTGATACTCCATCCCCTTTCTCTCTGATACTCCATCCCCTCTTCTCTCTGATACTCCATCCCCTCTTCTCTCTGATACTCCATCCCCTCTTCTCTCTGATACTCCATCCCCTCTTCTCTCTAATACTCCATCCCCTCTTCTCTCTAATACTCCATCCCCTCTTCTCTCTGATACTCCATCCCCTCTTCTATCTGATACTCCATCCCCTCTTCTCTCTGATACTCCATCCCCTCTTCTCTCTGATACTCCATCCCCTCTTCTCTCTGATACTCCATCCCCTCTTCTCTCTGATACTCCATCCCCTCTTCTCTCTGATACTCCATCCCCTCTTCTCTCTAATACTCCATCCCCTCTTCTCTCTGATACTCCATCCCCTCTTCTCTCTGATACTCCATCCCCTCTTCTCTCTGATGCTCCATCCCCTCTTCTCTCTAATACTCCATCCCCTCTTCTCTCTGATGCTCCATCCCCTCTTCTCTCTGACTCTCCATCCCCTCTTCTCTCTGATACTCCATCCCCTCTTCTCTCTGATACTCCATCCCCTCTTCTCTCTGATACTCCATCCCCTCTTCTCTCTGATACTCCATCCCCTCTTCTCTCTGATACTCCATCCCCTCTTCTCTCTGATACTCCATCCCCTCTTCTCTCTGATACTCCATCCCCTCTTCTCTCTGATACTCCATCCCCTCTTCTCTCTAATACTCCATCCCCTCTTCTCTCTGATGCTCCATCCCCTCTTCTCTCTAATACTCCATCCCCTCTTCTCTCTGATACTCCATCCCCTCTTCTCTCTGATACTCCATCCCCTCTTCTCTCTGATACTCCATCCCCTTTCTCTCTGATACTCCATCCCCTCTTCTCTCTGATACTCCATCCCCTCTTCTCTGATACTCCATCCCCTCTTCTCTCTGATACTCCATCCCCTCTTCTCTCTAATACTCCATCCCCTCTTCTCTCTGATACTCCATCCCCTCTTCTCTCTGATACTCCATCCCCTCTTCTCTCTAATACTCCATCCCCTCTTCTCTCTGATACTCCATCCCCTCTTCTCTCTGATACTCCATCCCCTTTCTCTCTGATACTCCATCCCCTCTTCTCTCTAATACTCCATCCCCTCTTCTCTCTGATGCTCCATCCCCTCTTCTCTCTGATGCTCCATCCCCTCTTCTCTCTAATACTCCATCCCCTCTTCTCTCTGATACTCCATCCCCTCTTCTCTCTGATACTCCATCCCCTCTTCTCTCTGATACTCCATCCCCTCTTCTCTGATACTCCATCCCCTCTTCTCTCTAATACTCCATCCCCTCTTCTCTCTGATACTCCATCCCCTCTTCTCTCTGATACTCCATCCCCTCTTCTCTCTGATACTCCATCCCCTCTTCTCTCTGATACTCCATCCCCTCTTCTCTCTGATACTCCATCCCCTCTTCTCTCTAATACTCCATCCCCTCTTCTCTCTGATACTCCATCCCCTCTTCTCTCTGATACTCCATCCCCTCTTCTCTCTGATACTCCATCCCCTCTTCTCTCTAATACTCCATCCCCTCTTCTCTCTGATACTCCATCCCCTCTTCTCTCGGTCACTCCATCCCCTCTTCTCTCGGTCACTCCATCCCCTCTTCTCTCTGATACCCATCCCTCTTCTCTCTAATACTCCATCCCCTCTTCTCTCTGATACTCCATCCCCTCTTCTCTCTGATACTCCATCCCCTCTTCTCTCTGATACTCCATCCCCTCTTCTCTCTGATACTCCATCCCCTTTTCTCTCTGATACTCCATCCCTCTTCTCTCTGATACTCCATCCCCTCTTCTCTCTGATACTCCATCCCTCTTCTCTCTGATACTCCATCCCCTCTTCTCTGATACTCCATCCCCTCTTCTCTCTGATACTCCATCCCCTCTTCTCTCTGATACTCCATCCCCTCTTCTCTCTAATACTCCATCCCCTTCTCTAATACTCCATCCCTCTTCTCTCTGATACTCCATCCCCTCTTCTCTCTGATACTCCATCCCCTCTGATACTCCATCCCCTCTTCTCTCTGATACTCCATCCCCTCTTCTCTCTGATACTCCATCCCCTCTTCTCTCTAATACTCCATCCCCTCTTCTCTCTGATACTCCATCCCCTCTTCTCTCTGATACTCCATCCCCTCTTCTCTCTGATACTCCATCCCCTCTTCTCTCTGATACTCCATCCCCTCTTCTCTCTGATACTCCATCCCCTCTTCTCTCTGATACTCCACCCCCCCCTCTTCCAAGCTTCTATTGGATCCTCCCTACATGCTCCTGGGCCAAACTGACAGGGCTGCCCTCTCACCCTGCCTGCTGATAAATGGACGTGCTGTGAGATCACAGCTACCACTCACACACTCCCTGCCAGCCTCCGACTAACCCCCTGAACTCTTTCTCACGCTTCTCCAATCCCACCATGAAGCTCGTCTTTTGAAAGAGGATCTCCTGGAACGGAATCAGCACACCATGTGTTGTTGCCTCTGAACAAAGGAACATGGTTTTGGAAGAAACAAGGGGGCAATTAGAAGTTGGAGCTCCTTCGTCAAAGCCCTCGGTTAGACATTGTGGTCTGTGAAAATATGCAAAACTCTCTCTCTCTCACTGGTAGAGGAAGGTGATTGGATTTAGTTAAGCAGCCAGTTCAAAGCCAGTTGAAAACCAGTGTGAGGCTGTGGGAAAGTGGTTTGTGGGAGAGAGAGTTTAGCTAAGGACAACATGAGACGGAGACAACTGTCCACACGACTTTAGTCACTGAACACACACATACACACTCTTCTCTCTCACACACACACACACACACACACACACACACACACACACACACACACACACACACACACACACACACACACACACACACACACACACACACACTCTTCTCGCTCACACACACACATACACACTCTTTTCTCTCTCTCTCGCTCTCTCACACTCTTCTCACACACACACACACACACACACACACACACACACACACACACACACACACACACACACACACACACACGCTTCTCGCTCTCACACACTCTCTCTCTCACTCAAACACACACTCTGACACACTGAGATAGTGTGTTTTATAGCCCATGAAGACACACGTTTGATTTTCCCCTCACTAGGGGACTAAGGAAACTTTGGTCAAGGTGACACCCCCGAGGTTAACCTCCCTCCAGCCACTGTCCTCACCTGTTCATTCTGCCCCAGTAGCAGTAAAGGTTATCAGGCAGAAAGAGGCTGTTACTGACCCTGCTGTGGATGGGGGTTGTTTAGGTTTGTTTTGTACACAGAGAATAGTCAGTCACCCTAACAGAGGACACTGTCCTGTACGCCTGCTGATGGACTAGAGATTAGACTGGGAATCTGCCTTTACCATCTCACTAAGTGACATCATCTCTAGAAGCCTTACTATCTCTCTAAACTACACAATCTCTAAACTACACCATCTCTCTAAGCTACACCATCTCTCGAAGCCTTACTATCTCTAAGCTACACCATCTCTCGAAGACTTACTATCTCTCTAAACTACACCATCTCTCTAAGCTACACCATCTCTCGAAGCCTTACTATCTCTCTAAGCTACACCATCTCTCGAAGCCTTACTATCTCTAAACTACACCATCTCTCGAAGCTACACCATCTCTCTAAGCTACACCATCTCTCAATGCCTTACTATCTCTCTAAGCTACACCATCTCTAAACTACACCATCTATCAATGCCTTACTATCTCTCTAAACTACACCATCTCTCGAAGCCTTACTATCTCTCTAAACTACACCATCTCTCTAAACTACACCATCTCTCTAAGCTACACCATCTCTCTAAACTACACCATCTCTCTAAACTACACCATCTCTCTAAGCTACACCTCTCTAAGCTACACCATCTCTCTAAGCTACACCATCTCTCTAAGCTACACCATCTCTCTAAACTACACCATCTCTCGAAGCCTTACTATCTCTCTAAACTACACCATCTCTCTAAGCTACACCATCTCTCGATGCCTTACTATCTCTCTAAACTACACCATCTCTCTAAGCTACACCATCTCTCGATGCCTTACTATCTCTCTAAACTACACCATCTCTCTAAACTACACCATCTCTCGATGCCTTACTATCTCTCTAAACTACACCATCTCTCGATGCCTTACTATCTCTCTAAGCTACACCATCTCTCAATGCCTTACTATCTCTCTAAACTACACCATCTCTCTAAACTACACCATCTCTCTAAACTACACCATCTCTCGATGCCTTACTATCTCTCTAAGCTACACCATCTCTCTAAGCTACACCATCTCTCGATGCCTTACTATCTCTCTAAGCTATCTCTCTAAACTACACCATCTCTCTAAACTACACCATCTCTCTAAACTACACCATCTCTCTAAACTACACCATCTCTCTAAGCTACACCATCTCTCTAAGCTACACCATCTCTCTAAGCTACACCATCTCTCGATGCCTTACTATCTCTCTAAGCTACACCATCTCTCTAAACTACACCATCTCTCTAACCTACACCATCTCTCGATGCCTTACTATCTCTCTAAACTACACCATCTCTCTAAGCTACACCATCTCTCGATGCCTTACCATCTCTCTAAACTACACCATCTCTCTAAACTACACCATCTCTCGAAGCCTTACTATCTCTCTAAGCTACACCATCTCTCGATGCCTTACTATCTCTCTAAGCTACACCATCTCTCGATGCCTTACTATCTCTCTAAACTACACCATCTCTCGATGCCTTACTATCTCTCTAAACTACACCATCTCTAGAAGCCTTACTATCTCTCTAAACTACACCATCTCTCTAAACTACACCATCTCTCTAAGTTACAACTTCTCTAGAAGCCTTACTATCTCTCTAAACTACACCATCTCTCTAAACTACACCATCTCTCTAAGTTAGACCATCTCTAGAAGACTTACTATCTCTCTAAACTACACCATCTCTCTAAACTACACCATCTCTCTACACCATCTCTCTAAGCTACACCATCTCTCAATGCCTTACTATCTCTCTAAGCTACACCATCTCTCTAAACTACACCATCTATCAATGCCTTACTATCTCTCTAAACTACACCATCTCTCGAAGCCTTACTATCTCTCTAAACTACACCATCTCTCTAAACTACACCATCTCTCTAAGCTACACCATCTCTCTAAACTACACCATCTCTCTAAACTACACCATCTCTCTAAGCTACACCATCTCTCTAAGCTACACCATCTCTCTATTACACCATCTCTCGATGCCTTACTATCTCTCTAAGCTACACCATCTCTCTAAACTACACCATCTCTCGATGCCTTACTATCTCTCTAAACTACACTATCTCTCTAAACTACACCATCTCTAGAAGCCTTACTATCTCTCTAAGCTACACCATCTCTCAATGCCTTACTATCTCTCTAAACTACACCATCTCTCTAAACTACACCATCTCTCTAAACTACACCATCTCTCGATGCCTTACTATCTCTCTAAACTACACCATCTCTCGATGCCTTACTATCTCTCTAAACTACACCATCTCTCTAAACTACACCATCTCTCGATGCCTTACTATCTCTCTAAGCTACACTATCTCTCTAAACTACACCATCTCTCGAAGCCTTACTATCTCTCTAAGCTACACCATCTCTCTAAGCTACACAATCTCTCGATGCCTTACTATCTCTCTAAACTACACCATCTCTCTAAACTACACCATCTCTCTAAACTACACCATCTCTAAACTACACCATCTCTCTAAACTACACCATCTCTCTAAGCTACACCATCTCTCTAAGCTACACCATCTCTCTAAGCTACACCATCTCTCGATGCCTTACTATCTCTCTAAGCTACACCATCTCTCTAAACTACACCATCTCTCTAAACTACACCATCTCTCGATGCCTTACTATCTCTCTAAGCTACACCATCTCTCTAAGCTACACCATCTCTCGCCTTACCATCTCTCTAAACTACACCATCTCTCTAAACTACACCATCTCTCGAAGCCTTACTATCTCTCTAAGCTACACCATCTCTTGATGCCTTACTATCTCTCTAAACTACACCATCTCTAGAAGCCTTACTATCTCTCTAAACTACACCATCTCTAGAAGCCTTACTATCTCTCTAAACTACACCATCTCTCTAAACTACACCATCTCTAAGTTACAACTTCTCTAGAAGCCTTACTATCTCTCTAAACTACACCATCTCTAGAAGCCTTACTATCTCTCTAAACTACACCATCTCTCTAAGTTACACCATCTCTAGAAGCCTTACTATATTTTATCTCTCTAAACTACACCATCTCTCTAAACTACACCATCTCTCTAAGCTACACCATCTCTCTAAGCTACACCATCTCTCTAAACTACACCATCTCTCTAAACTACACCATCTCTCTAAACTACACCATCTCTCTAAGCTACACCATCTCTCTAAGCTACACCATCTCTCTAAGCTACACCATCTCTCTAAGCTACACCATCTCTCTAAGCTACACCATCTCTCTAAGCTACACCATCTCTCTAAACTACACCATCTCTCTAAACTACACCATCTCTCTAAGCTACACCATCTCTCTAAACTACACCATCTCTCTAAGCTACACCATCTCTCTAAACTACACCATCTCTCTAAACTACACCATCTCTCTAAACTACACCATCTCTCTAAACTACACCATCTCTCTAAACTACACCATCTCTCTAAACTACACCATATCTCTAAACTACACCATCTCTAAACTACACCATCTCTACACACACACACACTGGTCTAATGATAGAGCATCCAGGACCAGGGTTTCCTGCCCCTGATCTAATGATAGAGCATCCAGGACCAGGGTCTCCTATCCCTGATCTAATGATAGAGCATCCAGGACCAGGGTCTCCTATCCCTGATCTAATGATAGAGCATCCAGGACCAGGGTCTCCTATCCCTGATCTAATGATAGAGCATCCAGGACCAGGGTCTCCTATCCCTGATCTAATGATAGAGCATCCAGGACCAGGGTCTCCTATCCCTGATCTAATGATAGAGCAACCAGGACCAGGGTCTCCTATCCCTGATCTAATGATAGAGCAACCAGGACCAGGGTCTCCTATCCCTGATCTAATGATAGAGCATCCAGGACCAGGGTCTCCTATCCCTGATCTAATGATAGAGCATCCAGGACCAGGGTCTCCTATCCCTGATCTAATGATAGAGCATCCAGGACCAGGGTCTCCTATCCCTGATCTAATGATAGAGCAACCAGGACCAGGGTCTCCTATCCCTGATCTAATGATAGAGCATCCAGGACCAGGGTCTCCTATCCCTGATCTAATGATAGAGCATCCAGGACCAGGGTCTCCTATCCCTGATCTAATGATAGAGCATCCAGGACCAGGGTCTCCTATCCCTGATCTAATGATAGAGCACTATGGTCACCCTGTTAGGTGGAACGCTTCTCTGGTACTTCATCAACTGATATAGGATCAGTTTTCCCTTACGCTGTTCTGATCTAAACCATGTGGGATACATAATGAGACTGGTCTTGGAACGGTTTGTAAACATATACTCACACTCACTGCCTCTCAGGGACCAACCCACTGTGGTTAAATGGCTCTATAGCAGTATTATACCAACCCCACTGTGTTTAACTGGCTCTATAGCAGTATTATACCAACCCCACTGTGGTTAACTGGCTCTATAGCAGTATTATACCAACCCCACTGTGGTTAACTGGCTCTATAGCAGTATTATACCAACCCCACTGTGTTTAACTGGCTCTATAGCAGTATTATACCAACCCCACTGTGGTTAACTGGCTCTATAGCAGTATTATACCAACCCCACTGTGGTTAACTGGCTCTATAGCAGTAATATACCAACCCCACTGTGGTTAACTGGCTCTATAGCAGTATTATACCAACCCCACTGTGGTTAACTGGCTCTATAGCAGTATTATACCAACCCCACTGTGGTTAACTGGCTCTATAGCAGTAATCTACCAACCCCACTGTGGTTAACTGGCTCTATAGCAGTAGTATACCAACCCCACTGTGGTTAACTGGCTCTATAGCAGTAATCTACCAACCCCACTGTGGTTAACTGGCTCTATAGCAGTAATCTACCAACCCCACTGTGGTTAACTGGCTCTATAGCAGTAATCTACCAACCCCACTCTGGTTAACTGGCTCTATAGCAGTATTATACCAACCCCACTGTGGTTAACTGGCTCTATAGCAGTATTATACCAACCCAACTGTGGTTAACTGGCTCTATAGCAGTAATCTACCAACCCCACTGTGGTTAACTGGCTCTATAGCAGTATTATACCAACCCCACTGTGGTTAACTGGCTCTATAGCAGTAATCTACCAACCCCACTGTGGTTAACTGGCTCTATAGCAGTATTATACCAACCCCACTGTGGTTAACTGGCTCTATAGCAGTAATCTACCAACCCCACTGTGATTAACTGGCTCTATAGCAGTATTATACCAACCCCACTGTGGTTAACTGGCTCTATAGCAGTAATCTACCAACCCCACTGTGGTTAACTGGCTCTATAGCAGTAATCTACCAACCCCACTGTGGTTAACTGGCTCTATAGCAGTATTATACCAACCCCACTGTGGTTAACTGGCTCTATAGCAGTAATCTACCAACCCCACTGTGGTTAACTGGCTCTATAGCAGTATTATACCAACCCCACTGTGGTTAACTGGCTCTATAGCAGTATTATACCAACCCCACTGTGTTTAACTGGCTCTATAGCAGTATTATACCAACCCCACTGTGGTTAACTGGCTCTATAGCAGTATTATACCAACCCACTGTTAGTAAATGGCTCTATAGCAGTAATCTACCAACCCCACTGTATTTAACTGGCTCTATAGCAGTATTATACCAACCCCACTGTGGTTAACTGGCTCTATAGCAGTATTATACCAACCCCACTGTGTTTAACTGGCTCTATAGCAGTATTATACCAACCCCACTGTGGTTAACTGGCTCTATAGCAGTATTATACCAACCCCACTGTGTTTAACTGGCTCCTTATCATTTATCGCCCTCCAGGTTCCCTCGGAGAGTTCATCAATGAGCTTGATGCCTTGATAAGCTCCTTTCCTGAGGACGGCTCACCTCTCACAGTTCTGGGCGACTTTAAACCTCCCCACGTCTACCTTTGACTCATTCCTCTCTGCCTCCTTCTTTCCACTCCTCTCCTCTTTTGACCTCACCCTCTCACCTTCCCCCTACTCACAAGGCAGGCAATACGCTCGACCTCATCTTTACTAGATGCTGTTCTTCCACTAACCTCATTGCAACTCCCTCCAAGTCTCCGACCACTACCTTGTATCCTTTTCCCTCTCGCTCTCATCCAACACTTCCCACACTGCCCCTACTCGGATGGTATCGCGCCGTCCCAACCTTCGCTCTCTCTCCCCGCTACTCTCTCCTCTTCCATCCTATCATCTCTTCCCTCTGCTCAAACCTTCTCCAACCTATCTCCTGATTCTGCCTCCTCAACCCTCCTCTCCTCCCTTTCTGCATCCTTTGACTCTCTATGCCCCCTATCCTCCAGGCCGGCTCGGTCCTCCCCTCCCGCTCCGTGGCTCGACGACTCATTGCGAGCTCACAGAACAGGGCTCCGGGCAGCCGAGCGGAAATGGAGGAAAACTCGCCTCCCTGCGGACCTAGCATCCTTTCGCTCCCTCCTCTCTACATTTTCCTCTTCTGTCTCTGCTGCTAAAGCCACTTTCTACCACTCTAAATTCCAAGCTTCTGCCTCTAACCCTAGGAAGCTCTTTGCCACCTTCTCCTCCCTCCTGAATCCCCCCCTCCTCCTCTCTCTGCAGATGACTTTGTCAACCATTTTGAAAAGAAGGTCGACGACATCCGATCCTCGTTTGCTAAGTCAAACGACACCGCTGGTTCTGCTCACACTGCCCTACCCTGTGCTCTGACCTCTTTCTCCCCTCTATCTCCAGATGAAATCTCACGTCTTGTGACGGCCGGCCGCCCAACAACCTGCCCGCTTGACCCTATCCCCTCCTCTCTTCTCCAGACCATTTCCGGAGACCTTCTCCCTTACCTCACCTCGCTCATCAACTCATCCCTGACCGCTGGCTACGTCCCTTCCGTCTTCAAGAGAGCAAGAGTTGCACCCCTTCTGAAAAAAACCTACACTCGATCCCTCCGATGTCAACAACTACAGACCAGTATCCCTTCTTTTTTCTCTCTCCAAAACACTTGAATGTGCCGTCCTTGGCCAGCTCTCCCGCTATCTCTCTCTGAATGACCTTCTTGATCCAAATCAGTCAGGTTTCAAGACTAGTCATTCAACTGAGACTGCTCTTCTCTGTATCACGGAGGCGCTCCGCACCGCTAAAGCTAACTCTCTCTCCCTCTGCTCTCATCCTTCTAGACCTATCGGCTGCCTTCGATACTGTGAACCATCAGATCCTCCTCTCCACCCTCTCCGAGTTGGGCATCTCCGGCGCGGCCCACGCTTGGATTGCGTCCTACCTGACAAGTCGCTCCTACCAGGTGGCGTGGCGAGAATCTGTCTCCTCACCACGCGCTCTCACCACTGGTGTCCCCCAGGGCTCTGTTCTAGGCCCTCTCCTATTCTCGCTATACACCAAGTCACTTGGCTCTGTCATAACCTCACATGGTCTCTCCTATCATTGCTATGCAGACGACACACAATTAATCTTCTCCTTTCCCCCTTCTGATGACCAGGTGGCGAATCGCATCTCTGCATGTCTGGCAGACAGTGTGCATGACGGATCACCACCTCAAGCTGAACCTCGGCAAGACGGAGCTGCTCTTCCTCCCGGGAAAGGACTGCCCGTTCCATGATCTCGCCATCACGGTTGACAACTCCATTGTGTCCTCCTCCCAGAGCGCTAAGAACCTTGGCGTGATCCTGGACAACACCCTGTCGTTTTCAACTAACATCAAGGCGGTGGCCCGTTCCTGTAGGTTCATGCTCTACAACATCCGCAGAGTACGACCCTGCCTCACACAGGAAGCGGCGCAGGTCCTAATCCAGGCACTTGTCATCTCCCGTCTGGATTACTGCAACTCGCTGTTGGCTGGGCTCCCTGCCTGTGCCATTAAACCCCTACAACTCATCCAGAACGCCGCAGCCCGTCTGGTGTTCAACCTTCCCAAGTTCTCTCACGTCACCCCGCTCCGCCGCTCTCCACTGGCTTCCAGTTGAAGCTCGCATCCGCTACAAGACCATGGTGCTTGCCTACGGAGCTGTGAGGGGAACGGCACCTCAGTACCTCCAGGCTCTGATCAGGCCCTACACCCAAACAAGGGCACTGCGTTCATCCACCTCTGGCCTGCTCGCCTCCCTACCACTGAGGAAGTACAGTTCCCGCTCAGCCCAGTCAAAACTGTTCGCTGCTCTGGCCCCCAATGGTGGAACAAAATCCCTCACGACGCCAGGACAGCGGAGTCAATCACCACCTTCCGGAGACACCTGAAACCCCACCTCTTTAAGGAATACCTAGGATAGGATAAGTAATCCTTCTCACCCCCCTTTTAAGATTTAGATGCACTATTGTAAAGTGACTGTTCCACTGGATGTCATAAGGTGAATGCACCAATTTGTAAATCGCTCTGGATAAGAGCGTCTGCTAAATGACTTAAATGTAAATGTCTATAGCAGTATTATACCAACCCCACTGTGGTTAACTGGCTCTATAGCAGTATTATACCAACCCCACTGTGGTTAACTGGCTCTATAGCAGTATTATACCAAATCCACTGTGGTTAACTGGCTCTATAGCAGTATTATACCAACCCCACTGTGGTTAACTGGCTCTATAGCAGTAGTATACCAACCCCACTGTGGTTAACTGGCTCTATAGCAGTAATCTATACCAACCCCACTGTGGTTAACTGGCTCTATAGCAGTAATCTACCAACCCCACTGTGGTTAACTGGCTCTATAGCAGTAATCTACCAACCCCACTCTGGTTAACTGGCTCTATAGCAGTATTATACCAACCCCACTGTGGTTAACTGGCTCTATAGCAGTATTATACCAACCCAACTGTGGTTAACTGGCTCTATAGCAGTAATCTACCAACCCCACTGTGGTTAACTGGCTCTATAGCAGTATTATACCAACCCCACTGTGGTTAACTGGCTCTATAGCAGTAATCTACCAACCCCACTGTGGTTAACTGGCTCTATAGCAGTATTATACCAACCCCACTGTGGTTAACTGGCTCTATAGCAGTAATCTACCAACCCCACTGTGATTAACTGGCTCTATAGCAGTATTATACCAACCCCACTGTGGTTAACTGGCTCTATAGCAGTAATATACCAACCTCACTGTGGTTAACTAGCTCTATAGCAGTATTATACCAACCTCACTGTGGTTAACTGGCTCTATAGCAGTATTATACCAACCCCACTGTGGTTAACTGGCTCTATAGCAGTAATATACCAACCCCACTGTGGTTAACTGGCTCTATAGCAGTATTATACCAACCCCACTGTGGTTAACTGGCTCTATAGCAGTATTATACCAACCCCACTGTGTTTAACTGGCTCTATAGCAGTAATATACCAACCACACTGTGGTTAACTGGCTCTATAGCAGTATTATACCAACCCCACTGTTAGTAAATGGCTCTATAGCAGTAATCTACCAACCCCACTATATTTAACTGGCTCTATAGCAGTATTATACCAACCCCACTGTGGTTAACTGGCTCTATAGCAGTATTATACCAACCCCACTGTGTTTAACTGGCTCTATAGCAGTATTATACCAACCCCACTGTGGTTAACTGGCTCTATAGCAGTATTATACCAACCCCACTGTGTTTAACTGGCTCCTTATCATTTATCGCCCTCCAGGTTCCTCGGAGAGTTCATCAATGAGCTTGATGCCTTGATAAGCTCCTTTCCTGAGGACGGCTCACCTCTCACAGTTCTGGGCGACTTTAAACCTCCCCACGTCTACCTTTGACTCATTCCTCTCTGCCTCCTTCTTTCCACTCCTCTCCTCTTTGACCTCACCCTCTCACCTTTCCCCTACTCACAAGGCAGGCAATACGCTCGACCTCATCTTTACTAGATGCTGTTCTTCCACTAACCTCATTGCAACTCCTCCAAGTCTCCGACCACTACCTTGTATCCTTTTCCCTCTCGCTCTCATCAACACTTCCCACACTGCCCCTACTGATGGTATCGCGCCGTCCCAACCTTCGCTCTCTCTCCCCGCTTCTCTCTCCTCTTCCATCCTATCATCTCTTCCTCTGCTCAAACCTTTCTCCAACCTATCTCCTGATTCTGCCTCCTCAACCCTCCTCTCCTCCCTTTCTGCATCCTTTGACTCTCTATGCCCCCTATCCTCCAGGCCGGCTCGGTCCTCCCTCCCGCTCCGTGGCTCGACGACTCATTGCGAGCTCACAGAACAGGGCTCCGGGCAGCCGAGCGGAAATGGAGGAAAATCCGCCTCCTGCGGACCTAGCATCCTTTCGCTCCCTCCTCTCTACATTTTCCTCTTCTGTCTCTGCTGCTAAAGCCACTTTCTACCACTCTAAATTCCAAGCTTCTGCCTCTAACCCTAGGAAGCTCTTTGCCACCTTTCTCCTCCCTCCTGAATCCCCCCTCCTCCTCTCTGCAGATGACTTTGTCAACCATTTTGAAAAAGAAGGTCGACGACATCCGATCCTCGTTTGCTAAGTCAAACGACACCGCTGGTTCTGCTCACACTGCCCTACCCTGTGCTCTGACCTCTTTCTCCTCTATCTCCAGATGAAATCTCACGTCTTGTGACGGCCGGCCGCCCAACAACCTGCCCGCTGACCCTATCCTCCTCTCTTCTCCAGACCATTTCGGGAGACCTTCTCCTTACCTCACCTCGCTCATCAACTCATCCCTGACCGCTGGCTACGTCCCTTCCGTCTTCAAGAGAGCGAGAGTTGCACCCCCTTCTGAAAAACCTACACTCGATCCCTCCGATGTCAACAACTACAGACCAGTATCCCTTCTTTCTTTTCTCTCCAAAACTCTTGAATGTGCCGTCCTTGGCCAGCTCTCCCGCTATCTCTCAGAATGACCTTCTTGATCCAAATCAGTCAGGTTTCAAGACTAGTCATTCAACTGAGACTGCTCTTCTCTGTATCACGGAGGCGCTCCGCACCGCTAAAGCTAACTCTCTCACCTCTGCTCTCATCCTTCTAGACCTATCGGCTGCCTTCGATACTGTGAACCATCAGATCCTCCTCTCCACCCTCTCCGAGTTGGGCATCTCTCGGCGCGGCCCACGCTTGGATTGCGTCCTACCTGACAAGTCGCTCCTACCAGGTGGCGTGGCGAGAATCTGTCTCCTCACCACGCGCTCTCACCACTGGTGTCCCCAGGGCTCTGTTCTAGGCCCTCTCCTATTCTCGCTATACACCAAGTCACTTGGCTCTGTCATAACCTCACATGGTCTCTCCTATCATTGCTATGCAGACGACACACAATTAATCTTCCTTTCCCCTTCTGATGACCAGGTGGCGAATCGCATCTCTGCATGTCTGGCAGACAGTGTGCATGACGGATCACCACCTCAAGCTGAACCCTCGGCAAGACGGGAGCTGCTTCCTCCCGGGGAAGGACTGCCCGTTCCATGATCTCGCCATCACGGTTGACAACTCCATTGTGTCCTCCCTCCCAGAGCGCTAAGAACCTTGGCGTGATCCTGGACAACACCCTGTCGTTTTCAACTAACATCAAGGCGGTGGCCCGTTCCTGTAGGTTCATGCTCTACAACATCCGCAGAGTACGACCCTGCCTCACACAGGAAGCGGCGCAGGTCCTAATCCAGGCACTTGTCATCTCCCGTCTGGATTACTGCAACCGCTGTTGGCTGGGCTCCTGCCTGTGCCATTAAACCCCTACAACTCATCCAGAACGCCGCAGCCCGTCTGGTGTTCAACCTTCCCAAGTTCTCTCACGTCACCCCGCTCCGCCGCTCTCTCCACTGGCTTCCAGTTGAAGCTCGCATCCGCTACAAGACCATGGTGCTTGCCTGCGGAGCTGTGAGGGGAACGGCACCTCAGTACCTCCAGGCTCTGATCAGGCCCTACACCAAAACAAGGGCACTGCGTTCATCCACCTCTGGCCTGCTCGCCTCCCTACCACTGAGGAAGTACAGTTCCCGCTCAGCCCAGTCAAAACTGTTCGCTGCTCTGGCCCCCAATGGTGGAACAAAATCCTCACGACGCCAGGACAGCGGAGTCAATCACCACCTTCCGGAGACACCTGAAACCCCACCTCTTTAAGGAATACCTAGGATAGGATAAGTAATCCTTCTCACCCCCTTTTAAGATTTAGATGCACTATTGTAAAGTGACTGTTCCACTGGATGTCATAAGGTGAATGCACCAATTTGTAAGTCGCTCTGGATAAGAGCGTCTGCTAAATGACTTAAATGTAAATGTCTATAGCAGTATTATACCAACCCCACTGTGGTTAACTGGCTCTATAGCAGTATTATACCAACCCCACTGTGGTTAACTGGCTCTATAGCAGTATTATACCAAATAGCAGTAATCTACTGTGGTTAACTGGCTCTATAGCAGTATATGTGGTTAACTATACCAACCCCACTGTGGTTAACTGGCTCTATAGCAGTATTATACCAACCCCACTGTGGTTAA
>NW_026280182.1:0-24284 GCF_023373465.1 Oncorhynchus keta | reverse complement strand
CTGAACAATTGACGACCCAACAGATACTATAGAGCCCTACTGACAACTCACTAAATTCTATGAAAGAAACTTATGAAAACAGTAGTTGAAAAGCAGTGTTTAATGCCTGACAATGGGAAAGAAAATGCCTGTTCTGGGTTGTCTCCTGTACCTGCTGAGCTGTCAAACTAAACCATCACTGTACTTACGATGACAATACCAGATGTTTTGGTTCAGAGAAGATTGGACAGTACGCAACAATAGATCTGACAGTCAGTTGGTTCCAGTAATGCAGTGGTCACCAAACCACCCGGTAGTATCCTGGGGGAACTCAATCACTTTGGCACTGAGCTTTACTCACATTGTTAATTCCAACTGGACCTCTGACCCCTACACATCTTAGTCACTCTGGTATATCTGCTAGGATTATGTCAGTGGTATTGTAGGTAGCCTAGTGGTTAGGGTATTGGGCCAGTAACTGAAAGGTTGCTAGATAGGTCATCAGCTCAGGGATTCTGTCGTTCTGCCCCTGAACAAGGCAGTTAACCCACTGTTCCTAGGCTGTCAATAAGAATTGGTTCTTAACAGACTTGCTTAGTTAGTTTATTTATCCTTTGTCAGGTCGCTTTGTTTTGGGAACAAAACATTAGTGGCGGTTATTGTTTGGGACAATATACATGTTTGAGAACATTTATTGGTTTATTAGCTTTGGTGTTGTGAGAATTTCTCATCAAAATAAATGGGGTCCACAGAAATTTGGTCCAAAAATGGTGTCCCCGCTAAAGAATTTAATACCACTGGGCTTGTAGGAGTTGCCACCCTATTTCTAGTACCGCTCATTTCAAATCAGTCAAGGGAAGTGGCAAGGAGAGAATTAGGACAAGGTCCCTACATCTCTAAAGGGATTCTACCCCCTTCTGTCGTATCATGTTGTGGCTTGGACTTCCTCTTTCTGGGCAGGAGGGGAGAGGGTCTTAGACAGAGGTTCCTCTTTGACCGGTGGGGCTGAGGAGGAGGGGGGGTGGTAACCCCAAATCAGGCTCCAGCTTGACCCTGGAGTGGTGAGCGAGGGGACCCAACTTTAGGCTTCTTGGCTGGGGAGGCTTGATGGGTGGCGGGGCAGCTGTGCTGCGAGGATTGACAGGTAGACAGACCTGGTGACCAAACCCCACCAGCAACCAGTTGATCTCACTCCATAGATCCCTGTCTGGGAAGAGAGAAAGATCATCAATCGCAGTCATCAAAATCATGTCTGACAGAAGGCAAAATGTTTCTTTACTGCTGTAAGGGATCTGATTGGTCAGTGACTGGTGTCGTGTCTTTGTCATAAAATTGAAGACTTAGTTTTTTTATCAAAGATTCTCTGTCATTAGTATTACGCGACTAAACTGATTAATCATGAAACTAACTAGGCAGTCGGGGCACCAAGGAAAATATTCAGATTACAAAGTTGTAATTTCCTAAACTTTTCAGATTTTATATCTGATCAATTAGTCTTCGAATTAATGAATTATTTACCTCACGTTAGTCTCATTCCAAATCTGCACAAACCCAGTCTTCACTATGAGTCATCCATACATCAATTTGTCTTAAATCATTTAACTTAGTTTGTTCATGCTTTTCTGTGAATTACTAAGTAAAAATGGTTTGAAGAAATGATAGGGGAATGTGGGCTATGGCGGCTTGTTAGACAAAAGGGGGGGTGGGGGTCACCACAGAGTTGATAACTATACTAATCCTTTGCACAGGAACGCTCACTCATTCGGGAACAATTGCAATCAATCTGTGTGTGTATATATATATATATATTTACGCTCAGTGTGTCGTCTTGATAGCTGTTAAAGTTTTTATTTTGTAGAATTGTCGGTCGTGGTTAGAGGGGATAGTTCAGAGCGACATTCATTCATGTTGTAGAATTGATGTTTCGGCGGTTGTCGTTCTTTGCGTTCAATGATACCAAATTCCTAGCTGCAGACTAGTAATTAATATCAAAGACTTGTTCTTATTCTGTCGGTATCGATAGTCTTAGAGTTTAAATCCACGTGGTATTGTTAAGATTCATCAATGGTCTGCAGCCTTTGTCCTCGTAATGGAAAAAACATGGTCTATTGAGGAATTCTCCAAGATTGGGGTTTTATTCGGAATTGCAGAAAAGGGCCTGTCCCAGGATGCCCGACCTAACTGGGCTCATGGGCGGTCCTCTGATTTAGTTCAACTCAAAAGGGAATTGGGAGTTTCCTTCATTAAAAAGTCACAAATCACATTACACAATTTTACAAACAGTATCACCCTCACTCATTCAACTTATACAACAACTAGATGTAAACGTCATATCTGAGGCTATTATATAAACAGCGTTATGGTAATGTGGCATACCGTCTCCCATGAGCTTCACCGAAATGTAACAAATGGACCAGTTTGGAGCTACATTCTTCACCGATCTTTTATACCTTCTCAGACATAAATGTTGTTCGGACCTCACAGCAGCCTGTTGGAAGGAGCAGAGAGGGGGATGGTGCTCGCTGTACCCAAAGAGAGGTAATGTCATCCAAATCAAATCAAATTTATTTATATAGCCCTTCGTACATCAGCTGATATCTCAAAGTGCTGTACAGAAACCCAGCCTAAAACCCCAAACAGCAAACAATGCAGGTGTAAAAGCACGGTGGCTAGGAAAAACTCCCTAGAAAGGCCAAAACCTGGGAAGAAGCCTAGAGAGGAACCGGGCTATGTGGGGTAGCCAGTCCTCTTCTGGCTGTGCCGGGTAGGGTATAACAGAACATGACCAGATGTTCATAAATAGTATGGTCAAATAATAATAAGGCAGAACAGTTGAAACTGGAGCAGCAGCACAGTCAGGTGGACTGGGGACAGCAAAGGCCATCGTGTCAGGTAGTCTGGGGCACGGTCTAGGGCTCAGGTCCTCCGAGAGAAAGAAAGAGAGAATTAGAGCATATGTGGGGTGGCCAGTCCTCTTCTGGCTGTGCCGGTGGAGATTATAACAGAACGTGGACAAGATGTTCAAATGTTCATAAATGACCAGCATGGTTGAATAATAGTAAGGCAGAACAGTTGAAACTGGAGCAGGAGCATGGCCAGGTGGACTGGGGACAGCAAGGAGTCCTCATGTCAGGTAGTCACTGGACATGGTCCTAGGGCCCAGGCCAGTTGAAACTGGAGCAGCAGCATGGCCAGGTGGACTGGGGACAGCAAGGAGTCATGTCAGGTAGTCCTAGGGCATCAGGTCCTCCTCGAGAGAGAGAAAAGAAGAGAAGGAGAGAGAATTAGAGAACGCACTTAGATTCACACAGGACACCGAATAGGACAGGAGAAGTACTCCAGATAAACAAACTGACCCTAACCCCCCGACATAAACTACTGCAGCATAAATACTGGAGGCTGAGACAGGAGGGTCAGGAGACACTGTGGCCCCATCCGAGGACACCCCGGACAGGGCCAAACAGGAAGGATATAACCCCACCCACTTTGCCAAAGCACAGCCCCCACACCACTAGAGGGATATCTTCAACCACCAACTTACCATCCTGAGACAAGGCCGAGTATAGCCCACAAAGATCTCTGACACGGTACAACCCAAGGGGGGCAACCCAGACAGGCCGACCACAGTGAATCAACCCACCCAGGTGACGCACCCCCCAGGGACGGCACGAGAGAGCCCCAGCAAGCCAGTGACTCAGCCCCGTAACAGGGTTAGAGGCAGAGAATCCCAGTGGAAAGAGGGGAACCGGCCAGGCAGAGACAGCAAGGGCGGTTCGTTGCTCCAGAGCCTTTCCGTTCACCTTCCCACTCCTGGGCCAGACTACACTCAATCATATGACCCACTGAAGAGATGAGTCTTCAGTAAAGACTTAAAGGTTGAGACCGAGTTTGCGTCTCTGACATGGGTAGGCAGACCGTTCCATAAAAATGGAGCTCTATAGGAGAAAGCCCTGCCTCCAGCTGTTTGCTTAGAAATTCTAGGGACAATTAGGAGGCCTGCGTCTTTGTGTGACCGTAGCGTACATGTAGGTATGCGGCAGGACCAAATCAGAGAGGTAGGTAGGAGCAAGCCCATGTAATGCTTTGTAGGTTAGCAGTAAAACCTTGAAATCAGCCCTTGCTTTGACAGGAAGCCAGTGTGAAGAGGCTAGCACTGGAGTAATATGATCAAATTTTTGGTTCTAGTCAGGATTCTAGCAGCCGTATTTAGCACTAGCAAGTTTATTTAGTGCTTTATCCGGAGGTATTAGCCGGAAGAAGAGCATTGCAGTAGTCTAACCTAGAAGTGACAAAAGCATGGATTAATTTTCATAATTTTGGACATGACACTGGTTAACGAGTGACCTGATGGGTCAGGAGGTAGAGGAAGTGTCGGTGTCACCTTGGTAACCAGTCTTCCAGGGCCTTGCGTGTCTCCTGGGTTCTTGGTCCCACCTCTCGTCCGCCCCAGCCGGTTGGAGATTCGGTGTGTGTGTGTGTACACACAGAGACACACACACACACACACACACACACAATAAAAACAAAGTAGAATGAAAGTATCCCATGACGAGATGCCCACTAGGTCATCTACAAGTCCAGTTCACTGGTCACTATGGCAACACCCATCCGTAGCACGCGCTCCAGCCGGTGTATCTCACTGATCATCCCTAAAGCCAACACCTCATTCGGCCGCCTTTCGTTCCAGTACTCTGCTGCCTGTGACTGGAACGACAAAAATCGCTGAAGTTGGAGACTTATCTCCTCACCAACTTCATCAACTGATCAGCTAACCGATCGCTGCAGCTGTACATAATCTATTGGTAAATAGCCCACCCATTTTCACCTACCTCATCCCCACAGTTTTTATTTATTTACTTTTCTGCTCTTCTGCACACCAATATCTCTCTCTACCTGTACATGATCATCTGATCATTTATCACTCCAGTGTTAATCTGCAATATTGTAATTATTCGCCTACCTCCTCATGCCTTTTTTGCACACATTGTATATAGACTCCCCTTTTTTTTCTCTACTGTGTTATTGACTTGTTAATTGTTTACTCCATGTGTAACTCTGTTGTCTGTTCACACTGCTATGCTTTATCTTGGCCAGGTCGCAGTTGCAAATGAGAACTTGTTCTCAACTAGCCTATCTGGTTAAATAAAGGTGTTCTCAACTAGCCTACCTGGTTAAATAAAGGTGTTCTCAACTAGCCTACCTGGTTAAATAAAGGTGTTCTCAACTAGCCTACCTGGTTAAATAAAGGTGTTCTCAACTAGCCTACCTGGTTAAATAAAGGTGTTCTCAACTAGCCTACCTGGTTAAATAAAGGTGTTCTCAACTAGCCTACCTGGTTAAATAAAGGTGTTCTCAACTAGCCTACCTGGTTAAATAAAGGTGTTCTCAACTAGCCTACCTCGTTAAATAAAGGTGTTCTCAACTAGCCTACCTGGTTAAATAAAGGTGTTCTCAACTAGCCTACCTGGTTAAATAAAGGTGTTCTCAACTAGCCTACCTGGTTAAATAAAGGTGAAATAAAAATATAATCCAATAGAACTACCACTCTGCACCTGATCAGACCACATCACAACATGCAGACTAGAATATGGGATTTGTAGTCCTAAATGAGCCGTACCTACCTTTGCCAGAGACCTGATGCCAGGGGAGCCATCTTGGGTCCTACTCCAGGTAGTGGTACCAGGCCTTCCACTGTGTTAGGGATGTGATAATGGGATTTATTTGATCATGTGAATGATTAGAATATTCCACCCTGAAACCATATGTTTGAGGGTTAAGACTGTGTTTTTTAATGAAGACTGTAATAAAAATCCTAACGGGAAGCGTTATGATGGGATATAGGCCTATAACAGTCATTGATGAATATTGAATGTATACATGTATTGGTTTGACTCATCTTGGATACCATTTAAGTTTCCAGATAGTACACGAGGTATCAGTGTGTATTATTTAGTCACTAAGGGTGGATTTATAATGGGATTTATTTGATCATGTCAATGATTAGAATATTCTTTAACCATATGATTGTATGAAATTGATTAGAATCATGATGAAATTGATTAGAATCATGAGATTATTCTAATGGTGTGTGTGGTACCACTAAGTGAGTACTGATGGTGGCCACACAAAATATTGACACTTTGGGTCCACTCACTTTTGTTGCCACTGTTTAGACATTAATGGTTGATGTGTTGAGTTATTTTGAGGGGACAGCAAATGTACACTGTTATACAAGCTGTACGCTCACTACTTTACATTGTAGCAAAGTGTCATTTCTTCAGTGTTGTCACATGAAAAGATATACTCAAATATTTACAAAAATGTGAGGGGTGTACTCACTTTTGTGATATACTGTATACATCCGTGTGTGTAGGTTATGTCTATTATAGTATCTTAAAAACAGACTGAGCGAGATCGGTGCCGACCTTGGCCGGGGCCGCTGAGAGTACTTCCCAGGGTCTCCCTATCTTGAGGGAGGATGGGGGTAAGTCACGGATTCCCCTAAACTTTGTCGGCTGGGTAGGAGATGTTAGTGTGAATGTGTGTGAGTGAGAAGCCAGTATAAAATGAATTGTTTTGTACAACAGACCAGCGCTCTCGTCAATAAACTTTCTGACTATCGTAGCTGGGCCTCCGTCTGATTCACTTCAACCAGTTTCTTACAAATTCTGGGCTTCAGGCTGAGGACTTCATTGAATTGGGTTTATGAACATTGAGAACATAATTCTCGTGACAGGATGTTTCCCTCTAAACTCCCTCTGGAGCATCACTGACGTCTGCTTCAGGTACTTCACCTTGGTCTGGAGGGGAGGGGGGTAGGAAAGACACAGTAACTGACTACCTCATCATCATCATCATGTGCAGTAACGACTACCTCATCTCTGTACAACACACATAGAATTATCTGTAAGGTCCCTGATAGAGGAATTTTTTAAATTCCCTTATGTTTTATTGCCAAAGCCAATCAGAATTCGCACTCATTTCTAATTCATGATAAGTTGTAAGTTTATCATTTGCATGAATTAACAAAGAGACCAGTCTTAAAAAAACAAGTTCAGCATTTATTCTTGATGAGTACTGACCCAAAATACAAAGAACATTACATTTTAAATCTGAAGAAGACATAAAATGACGTCATCAGTTACCCCCCTCTCCCAGCCGTACAATGGCGCAGTATTCAGTCCTGGAGACAGTTCCACTCCCCTCATAAACTACATTCCAACCTGCCTAAAGGATATACTTCTCTCTGCTAATGGAATCCAGCAAAACATTCTTATCTGTTTTTGAAGTACTATCTTATCCCTGCTTCAAAACTTTCCCAGGAGACACAGACACAATTCATTTCTGCTTACATTTTTTCAGTAACAGTACAATTAAGAACCCATACTTTTCAGATCATAACAAATATAGTATTAGCATGAATGGTTATAATCATTAAAGTATACATTTGATCATCTAAACTATATTTTCCTCTATCAGTCCCTCAGTCGAGCAGTGAATTTCAAACACAGATTCATCCACAAAAAACTAGGGAGCTTTTCCAATGTCTCACAAAGTAGAGCGGATGAGTTGGTAGATGGTAAAATTAACAGCAGATATTGAATATCTCTTTCAACATTAAGTTATTAATTACACTTTGGATGGTGTGTCGATACACCCAGTCACTACAAGATACAGGCGTCCTTCCCAACTCAGTTGCCAGAGAGGAAGGGAAACTGCTCAGGGATTTTACCATGAGGCCAATGGTGACTTTAAAACAGTTACAGAGTTCAATGGCTGTGATAAGAGGGGATTAAATGATCTGTCACTGCTTTACCCCGGTGGAAGGATTGTCCGGGATGCCTCTGGAGCATGAGCCAGGTGCCCCTTTAAAGCCATCTCAAAACAAACGTGTAGGTCAAATCAAATGTTATTTGTCATATGCGCGAATACAAGGTGTAGACTTTTCCGTGAAATGCTTACTTACAAGAAAGCCCCTTAACCAACAGTGCAGTTCAAAGGAAAATATTGAGACTAAAATAAACAGTAACACAATAAGAATAACAATAACGAGGCTATATACAGGGGCACCGGTACCGAGTCCACATGTTAGTTGAGGTAATCAACATGCTGCCTTGTTGACAATATGATCGAGCATTTGAAATGGACGTTCAGTCTAATCGAACTCCCTGAATATCCAGCAGGTGCGAGCGCTTAGTAATTAGAAGGGGAAAAAGTCCGGAACTAAGGATATTTATGGGGACATGACCGACGGGGATGTTTACTTTCAGAGTCCACAAACAACCCGCTGCGGTGAGTATGCCTAGTGCACAGGTGTTCTAGCAACTTGTGTTGCAATCATATACCCAAAACAATAGTTTTTAAATGTTACTTGCATCTGGTCTTTTACAGGCTATACCAAATGCAATCCAAAAGGGTTTAGCAACATAATACTGTCTCCTAGTGCACGTTACACTTTTGCAATCTGTGTTTGGTGCCCAGTTTCTCGCCCGATATATTGTAACTCTGTTTAGAAGTAAAACAGTAACCTACATGCAATTGAGCCTTTTTTACCGACCTGTGTCTGCAGCCTGGTCTCATGAACTATATGTAACATAGTAAATGTAAATCTGACAGGCTGAAATCTGTATGAAATGTTAAGTTTGGTATTTTTACAGAAGACTGACAGCTACAATAACCAAAAGGGTGGAGGGGTGGGTGTAGTAAAACTGCCGTATAACATTTTGGGTAATAAGCAACTTCATCATCTAGTTAGCTAAAAGGGTTAAGGTTAGCCAACATGCTAACCACCTTTACTCCTAATGTTAGCTACCTAGTTCATGTTGGCCACAACAAATTGGAATTTGTAAGATGTCTATTTTAACATCATATGAAATGGATGGACATCCACAAATGTAATACATATAAAATGTAATTAATATATCATACTTGGTTTTCGCGTACAAAATGGTCTGAGACCTGTTTGGGAAGCTTCTCCCTGTCTGGTGGTATGTCAGTGGGTCGATGCTTCTGATATGGAGTGCATGGTTTGCAGTGCCCAGGAAAGAATTTTAAATTCAATTGTTTGGTCTCTCACCCCCTTCTGTAGAATTGTATTTTATTAGCCAACCCTTAACCTATATCTCCTAACCTGCTGTGGAAGCTCTAACCTTATAGGTGAAGTCAATTGACAATCTGGATCCCATCTAGACACAACCTGTATACTGTGCAGTAGGAATACTGGGTCATAACAGACTTGGTGGTTTATTTTTCTCCTTTAGTCATGGTTCTTCCTGGGCTTCAGGTTTGGAGATGGATACTCTTTGCCTGCATTCACTGGCGTTGTGTCTGTCAAGAGACTCCAAGACCGTAAGTCCATCTGCAGTTAGAATTTAGTGATCAGACTTGTCAGAGCAATTTTTCACCTATCCTTTCTGCAGATCTTTATCCCCTCTTGTATATTTCAACTGGCTTTGGGTTTAGAGATGTACTGATTTTCCTGTTGCCGGGTGTGTTCTCTGTAGGGTTTACATGGTAGCCGTTCCTGCAGTGATCCAGGCAGGCTCAGAGGCCAAGCTTTGTGCCAGCCTTCTGCAGCCCAACGAGACCCTGGTCATGACCGTATCTCTGATGGCCGACGGGCAGAACAAGAGACTTCTCCACCAGAGTTCTGACCAAGAGTTTCACCGCTGTTTCCAGTTTCAGGTCAGCCCAGCACTGGTGGACTTTCAGAACCATTCCATTAAGAGTGGACTGTACTGCTCAGCTTTGATGCATCGCTTAGGTTCTTTGTGCAATGCCAGCTTGTTTTATGGCAAATGTCAGTGGTGGCCTACTAGAACTTTTCTTCCAATTTGTACCAGGTTTTGATTGAATGCTAGTATATACTATTGAGACCATTTCTATATGTAACTTACAGTAGGCTGAATGCATAATGGGATCCCTCTACCTTGAAGTGGCTAGTGGCTCTTACCAACTGGGCCACACGGCACCACATTTGAATGTCCTATGTTATCGGTCCGTTTGTTCACCGGCGTTGCCCCGTTTCCGTCCCTGACAGGCGCCTAGTGTGAAGAGCGACGAAGTGCAGAACTTTAAGGTGGAGGTTCGAGGAGAAACATTCCTATCAACAGAGGAGAGAAGGGTCATGATCAAACCCTACAGCCCCATGACGTTCATCCAAACGGACAAACCAATCTACAACCCAGGACAAACGGGTAATGTTAGAGCCGGTACACCTTTAGTCTGGTTGCTAAGAAACGGGCCAATGTTCTGTAATGGTTTACTCCGGGGCTTTGACCTTTTGGGCCCCTGACCCCACTTTGACATCAACAGTTATCCACGACTCCACCGTGCTCCCTTTGTTTATTTGAGGCCATAACAGTATTACAATGAAGTACTGTCGGACTGAAATCTGAAGGAAGTATTGTTTGAAATGCATTGGGCAATAATTGTGTAGAAAAGAACACCATCATTGCTGGCAATGCTCTTCCCCAGTCTGTTCTAACGTCATGCGTGGCTTATGAGGATTGTAGAGAGAAACGGTAGACATCTGAAGAGCCTCGTTGTTCAGGAATGTGGTGCAGATGCAGTAAATCCCCCTGGGTTCAATCAGGATATGTACACTGGAATCAGGCTGGAAATCCTCAACCAGTATTTCTGGGAATCCTTGGAATTGAGAAAGTTGCCTGAAATTCTGCTTCTAATATTCTCATTGTGTTTGTCGTTGGCTGTTTACAGTGCTTTTTAGAGTCGTCACCTTGGATACCCATTTTAGCCCCGTCAATCAGCTGGTGAGTTGAAAATATACGTTTGACAATAGTATTTTAGTTCAGTCTCTACTATTTCAATCCACGATGCAGAAGTGTCACACTACTGTGATGGACATAGCAGTCTGGTATTATGTACAGCAATCAACCAGCCAGGACATGAGGCTTCCTTTCATATAGGTCAGATTGGAATGTATGGGATCATCTTTCCCGAGATTGAATTGCAAATGCTACATGTGATGTTTACGTTAAGTGACCAAGCCAATCACCTGTCTAGTAGCTGTAGACGGCTATGCTCTGTTTTGGCATTGGAGTTCTTAATGAAACATGACTCCATCTCTTGTCTTTGCCCTTCACAGTACAACATTGTGGAACTTGAGGTAAGATCCTTGTTGGTGTAACTTTATGTTGACTGTCTGTGTAAAGACTGCAGCATTATGACTCCCCTGCTAGCTAGGTCCTCATATCCACCTACTGTAGAAGATACTTCCAATCAGCGTTGTGTGTAATCTGGGCCCTCTTCAGTAGATGAATGTTGCAGATAGAACTGACTCCTTGTCCTGTATACCGTTGTGAACTTTCCACAACGTCGTGTCCTGCTGAACATGCCCCTTCCTATGAACCAACAGGATGTTAATCACAACCGGATTGGACAGTGGTTAACACTACATCCAGTGGCAACATTCTGCAGCTTTCTCACCCCTGAACTCTGAAGCACCTGTAGGATCCTATACCATTGTAGTGTGGATTGGTGAAGAGAAAATCTACCACAACTTCAAGGTAGAACAGTATGGTAGGTTGAGTTTCTCTTTTTCATGCTCGGTAATGTTGCATCAATGCATCACAATCCTGGAACGTTGTGGAGTTGACTGCTGTTCTTTTTATCTGTAGTTTTGCCCAAGTTTGAGATCAAAATGAACCTCACTGACAAGATCAGCGTTGTTCAAGAAGAGTATGAAGTGAAAGTGTGTGCAGAGTGAGAACACTATTGGGGATTTGCAATGTACTGTAGTTACAAGGTGATGTGTAACTCCACTACACGTCATTAATTCTCATTACGTGAAGGCAGACCTGGGTTGAATTACTATTAGAAGTATTTTATTTACAGTGATCTAGGTGATCAATGTCAGAGGTATAGAATACAATATAAACATATGAGATGAGTAATGCAAGGTATGTAAGCATTACTAGTGACTAGTATTCCAATGATGTCAAGTCTGTAGGCAGCAGCCTCTGCTAGTACTGTAGCTTCATTTGATAATACACTTGGAAATGTATGCATTTGAGGATACTCAAATACACTTATTTAAATCTAAAAGTCCTTAAATATGCATGTGGTCTGCATTAATGACCCATGCTAATTGAAGACCTATAGTGCTACTGCGCAAGTCTTAAACTGCTGCTAGGATCCCTGAGATTTGTTAGTGGCATTTACATGAACAGCTGGTTCTTCGGTCATAAAGCATCTCAAATTAGGATGGCAGTTCTAGGATCAGGTCCCAGCCTGACATGTGACCTTGTTCATTATGATCTATAGTTAAAACTGATCCCGTTCTGAGGCTCTATGAATACAGGTCCAGATTCATTGACCGTGTTAAACGCCTGACTTCAAGCCTTTAGGTCTTATGTTTTAATATGGTAACTGGATGTAGGAAGTTGACACTTGTCTTGTTGTGAATTGAAATCAGATACACGTATGGGCAGCCTGTACCTGGTAAAGCAGGGTCAAGTTGTGCCGACCTTTGGTGGACAATGCAGTGATACCAATAACAATTGATGAGCGAAATCCACAAGGGAGTTCCTGATTACACACCTCCATGCCACAAAGAGTCAATAGAGGTCTGTATGCTTTCCTAAAACGAGTAGTGCTGTTTTACAAACATGTTACATTTGAATGGGATTTAAATGTGTTTTTATGTGTGGTTCTGTTTGCTTTTTCCTAGATGGACCATACTGGCTGTGCTTCTTGTGTCTTCAACATGGCACTTTTCACAAAGAATGCAGGAGAGAAATTGCTTGGAGACGTGTTTAGTTTCCATGCAGAAGTACAGGAGGAGGGGACAGGCAAGTCCTCATCACAATCATTATGAGATGCATCATGTTGTTGGACTACAAACCCTTCATTTCACTTCAGCTGATGGCGACGTAACTGTTGCCTGTTTAATTGTGATCAGGTTCCTAACTGTCCTGGGGTTCCCCCTGAGTTTTGGTTTTTGCCCGAGCGCTACACAGCTGACTGAAATATTCATCTCAGAATGTAGGTTTTGATTTGAATCGCTGGAGTGCCAGGGCAAGAACTACAAGGTGCACCCAGGGGTCCCAGAACTGAGTTTGGGTTACTCTGCGTTGGCTCAAGGTTTTGTAAGAAAGGGCTTTTTGACCGTTGGTGCTGCAGCAGGTGTTGTGTAATGCTGTTTTAATGGAAGCTGTTTCTGTATTGTGAAATAAAACTATATTTGTTTTCATTTGACAGGTATTACACTGTCTGAGGAAAAAAATGTAGAACTGTCCTATGTGATTGGAGAATTCACATTTGTTGACACGCCCCAAATCTATGAGCATGGATCAATTATCGAAGGCAAGGTAAGTCCAAATGGTGTTCCTGTTGCATTGTGGATGCTTGGTTTGTCCTGCTTCCTGAACTACCAGTATGTGGTGTCACTTCATTCATACAACACCCCCCTTTTTCTTCAGATAAATGCTGTTGGATATAACAACACACCCATCTCTGACATGTTAGTCTACCTGTTCGAGGAGAAAGGCTGGTCCTCATATCTACGACTACAGAACCTAACCACGGACAGTCGTGGTATTGCCAGGTTCTCCGTCAACACAACCAGTCTGCCCAAAGAGAATATTAACCTCGTAGTAAGTATGATTCCTTCTAGGTTTGAGAGACTTTATATTCTATGCCAGTGTCTGGGACTAAACAATATCTACATTTTAAATAGAACTATAACTAGTTAAACTTATAATAAAGAGTATATCTAATTAATAATGTCAATTCATAAGGAAGGATTGTGGCTTTTTAAGCAAGCAAAAGGGTCGTTAACCTACGGTTGAACCGACTCAACTTAGCTCTGGGATGTTTAGATAAGATGGAGAGTTCCAGATAATGGAAAAGTCTTCTAAATGGTGATGGATGAAGGTGAAGATTCCAGAAGTTAATCTGGATAAGTGAGTGAGCTAGTGGGTTGGAATCAACTTTTGAACCTGTTCTTTCCTGGTCATAGGAGGAAAGACATTTTATAACCTACATATTTAGTATATAAACTGTTTGTGGTTTCATGGCAGTGAGCTCCGAGAATAAATACTATCATCTAATTTTGATAAGACTGGTCTTTTATACAAATAAGAATCTTACAAATTCTTAAACAGAGTGCATTTAATTAATGAACGCATATAGGAATTATGACATTCCTGTGACGGGGCAACCGAAACGTGCACCGCTTGGGGTCCCCAGGACTGTTGGGGAAACGATGCCCAGAGGTCATGACCTTAACAGGCTAGGTGGAAGTAAGGTGATCTGTTACCATATTGCTTCCTGTCATCCCTCAGACTCCACTGTATATAGACTTGGTTCTAGGGTTGATTTAGGATTGGGCCTTTAGTTACTGTTCCTTTCCAGGTGAGCGACACCCCACAAGTGGAGTACCCAGGATACAGGGTCCCCTATTTCAACAGAGGGCAACACCTACTCTCGCTGATCCAGCCCGCTGACATTAAACCGTCCAGCTCCCCTGGCTATTCAGAAGGTGGAGAAACCACTGGCGTGTGGGTGTGTCGATCACCATCCGCTATGCCATCGTAGGGAGACTGTCCAAAGGCTCTGTGGCTGTCCTCTACCTGGTGAGAACCAGGAACAACCTGCAAACCCATGGTGCCTCTCAAATAGCACATATTTCCTGTTTGCACTCCTTTTGACACACTTTCATAGGAAGGATGTTCCTAAACTACACCAATAGTCCTAATCAACCACCGTAACCTTGGCTCATTGCATATTTAAAATTGGAATTAATATACATTTATCAAAATTTATAGAAAATGGGATGATGGGCATCCACAATGAATAGGTGCTAACGTATCATGCTAATTGAGTCCTGGATTTGTTAACCGTGTTACGTCTACCCGTGAGTCCAGGTTGCAACGTCTCCACTCTGTTGCTGAGAACTGTTTCCCTTTCCCTCCAGGCCTTGTCCAGAGGGGTCATAGTTCAAAGCATGACACACATCAATGTTACTGTGCAGCAGGACAGTCCTGTGAGTGAGTTTCATTAAGTGATTCTGAACATTCTGGAAGGTGCTTAATGAGTGACCTGCTCTTGCGTTGCAGTGGCTGAGGGTGACGCTACCTTGACGTTGGCAGGTCCCAGAGATGGCGCCGGTGGTTCAGCTCCTGGTGTACAGTATGCTCCCAGTGAGACTGTCACTCGCCACAGCATGAACTTCCCCACTGAAAATGCTTCAGGAACAAGGTGTGGAGGAGTCTGGCATATCCCCAGTAACTGTATATCACAAACATTGTTGTCCCTTTATGAAAGGTGTCAGTATTTCCATGCAGACTGTATCATACCTGAGTAATGGTATCTGTGTCTGCCAGGTGTCGGTGGAGTTCTCCTCCAACGCTGTCCCAGGAGGAGAACACCCTGCATCTTCCTCGGCCCGGCCCGGTTCCCTCTGTGGCCTCGGTGCTGTTGACCAGAGTGTTGGCGTCATGGAGCCAGGGAAGAGGCTGGATGCTGACAAGGTAACACGGCTCACTGAAGTGAACAGCGGTGGTACCACCGTACCTACTGTTTTGGTGGTGCTGGGAATTACAACCAGTGACTACAGCAGACATGGAGTGGATCTGTTCACTGTTGGGAGCTTTTATCAAATGTGATGGGACTCATTCTCTGGCTTGAGGCCCACTTTCTATTGTCTCTCAGTAACTGGAAAGCACCTCCTTGTTGATGGGACAACTTTCTAAACGTTTTAGCAATGGACAACAAAATGGAGTGTTTCCCCAAGTAGTCGTTTCGGTCTGTTCTGTTTGGTAATTTCACACCTCCCTGTTGTCCCTTTCCAGATATTTGATTTGTTACCGGTCAAGGAGACGACCTATATTCCCTACGAGCTTGAAGATCCGGTAGCGTGTTTACGCGTTAGACCAAGGAGATCCATAATACCACACCCATATGGACCGCCTGAGCAGACAAACGATCATATGGCAGTTTTTCAGGTAAATATTTCCTGCCCTGTTTTCTCAACTTGATGAATCAGTCACCATACTGTTACAATGTGTTAATCTTACACTGTTAAACTTAATAGAATGACAAACAGACTTTTTATTACTAAAAATTGGTTCTAGCTTTTTCAGACACTGGGATTGAAGCTAGCGACTAACCTGGATATAAGAGTACCTTCCTGCCTCAGTTACCAGGGAACCAGTACTATCGCTCCTATGGTGAGATGTCCTGGACCAACCCTTATTCTCATTGCCAAGTCTAATGAATCTTGGGTTATGGATGACCTTTGCTAGAATAACAAAGCCTGGTTAAACTGGTCTAAACACCGCATGCACTCACTGAGCCCAGTAGCATTCAGTCTATTTTTAACTTGACACTAATGGCCATGTTTTGTGTCGGTAGAAGCTACAGCCCAATGGCTAGGCCTGGATCAGCGGGTCCTAGACTTGAAATGGCTGTGGCTGGTGGATTTGCCGCTCCACCTCCTACCCATCTGAGGTCCGTCCATTCTTCCCGAGACATGGTTTGGGACCTTGTGGAAGTTGGGTAAAGTGCTCTGCGGGAGTGAGGCCGACCTCTGGTGAAAGCCCTCTTAGCTCTTGCCTCATATCCAAACAGTAGTGGTGTGATTAGACCTGAACCTCTGTAAACTGAGGAAAGACCTTTGACGTCAATGGGTGTCCTTTGGTTAGATAAAGCTTAAATGCATTTGTAACAACAAACTGTGTTGCAATTAGTCCTTCTCTATTGCTCATACAGTAAACCTCTGTTTGAACTCTGACCTCATATATTCCAGAGTCTGGATCTCTAGATGTCCCACCCCCTGATCTGAACCACCACATCACCTGGGAGACTGAGGAGTCTTCTCCCTGGCCCCCAGTGGCTTCGGTCCTGGCTCCTCTGGTGGAGCTCACGGTCTTCAGCCTTCATGCTGGAGCTCACCCTGCCCTACTCAGTCATCCGGGGAGAGCACTTTGAGCTGAAGGCCACTGTGTTTAACTACCTCTCCAAGTGCATCATGGTACGACACTGCACCAGGATGGTTTCTTGAGTTGTATTGTTATCTTACGCCGTGTTCCTCTTTGGCAGGTTTCTGTGACTCCAGCTCTTTCCTCAGACTACACTCTCACACCCTTGCGTGATGTCCAGGACTCCTCGTGCTTGTGTGCCAATGGACGAAAGACCTTCAGTTGGACAATGGCCCCCTCTGTCCTGGGTTAGTCTTCATCTGTTCAAACGGCAGAATGGATGTCAACCTGAGTTGTGTACTGTCACCGTATTGGATGTTGTGTAACCTGTACTGTGTGTAGGGGTTTTGAACGTGTCTGTTAGTGCGGAGGCTGTCCAGTCCCAGACTGCGTGTGACAATGGGGTTGTGAACGTACCGGAGAGAGGACGCGTTGACACAGTCACACGGAGCCTGCTGGTGAAGGTATGTAGTCTACTGCTGTGGGAGAACTACAGTTGATAGCACAGATACTGCCTCTGAAATGAATCCCTCTCTCCTCCAGGCTGAGGGAACAGAGAAGAGCCACACCTACAACTGGTTGCTGTGTCCTACTGGTCAGTAATGAATCAACGTTGAATGTTCACGGTGGTTGGCGTGATCATCTTCATTCAGCTCTCTTTGTGTCCACAGGAGAAGCTCTGACGGAGGAGGGGTGGAACTGCAACTTCCCAGAATGTGGTGGCTGGCTCTGCTAGGATTTCCCCTCTCAGTTCTGTGGGTAAAATGGCACCATTGTGTAGTGGTGGGAAGGCGACCCTTCTCAGTGACGATGCTGCTGTTTGCTGTAAGGAAGTCCTTGTTTCTCAGAGGACATCTGGGTCGGACCTCAACAACCTGGATGGACTGTTGCAGATGCCGTATGTAGTAGAGCAGAATATGGCCCTGCTCTCCCCCAATATCTACATCCTGGAGTACCTGAGGAACACAGAGCAGCTCACGCCAGCCATCCTAGAAAAGGCCACCGATTCCTCACTAGTGGTAGGAGAGTCCCTTAAAATCTACTGTCTATTAGATGCCAAATCCACAAACCGGGCTGGATTTGTCCAATTAGAAGGATTTTGTTTTATTTAGTGTTTCTCCACGATGTACCCTGCTGTCATGGTGACGGCGGGGGCTTCATAACAGATGATATCAATGTCTGCATCATGACCCAACACATGGTTTTCTACTGTCATTTGATGGTAGAATATTGACACTGTCTCAAAGCACCCGATTCCTTCCATTCGCTGTTATGTCCTGTATGTAGGTTTCCTCCGCCTAATCACTCTCCTTCTAATAATTAGCCGGTTGAATGGGGTTAATTCCAACTTGGTTGGAGGGTAGCTCTCCATGAACGGGGTTGAGGGAGCCATTTGGGGCACAACTCTGGGAATAGTCAACGGTGACGGGTCACCGTTGATGTCGGCAGGTTACCAAAGGCAGCTGAACTACAGAATGCCGGCCGGTGCGTGCACAGCTGCGTTGGACAAGGCTTGGGAACACCTGGTGGTGTGGCTTGTTTTTAACCTACTGGTAGTTTCAATGACATATTACAGCCAATCAAATGGCATCTCTGGCATGGAGACAATGGATAGGACAGCGACGTGTGATGTCAGGGCTTTTAAATGAATCCCACTTATTTCTTCAGGCTGACTGCTTTTGTCTTGAGATCCTTTGGCAAAGCCCAGTCTTTCATCTATGTTGACCCGGCAACGATGGAGCAATCCAAGACTTGGTTGGAACGTCTAACAAGGCCAACATGGCTGTTTCAGAACTTCCCAGGAAGCTCTTGAACAACCGAATGAAGGTATTTGTATTGCTAATAAACTAGTTGTCTGTTTAGTCAGACCGGCCATAGTTTGATTTCAACAGGCTAGTGTCGTGACATTGTTTTCCTGAGGTGGAGTGACGGATGAAGTCACACTGACTTACATCACTGCTTCAATGCTGGAGCTCAACATGTCCGTGGCGGTAGTAGCTTCCTCCATGGGACCATTCATTTCTCTCTCACACCGTCATTACAGGCAACTCATTCAGCCTCCTGTATGAAATCTGTCTTCACATCAACTGTCATTTACAGCTTCTCTGACGTAGTGAGTAATTTCTCTGCTAGTAGCCTATGAAATAACGAAGAATGGGCTTAGATGTAAGGGAACACCCCTGAAATGGACAAAATGAATGGGAAGTCATTGGCACTGGACAAAACCATATCACTCAATTCTCGTCGTTTTGTTCAAAGTTGATTGCAATGCCATATGGCAAATGCCAGGTGTAACACTTTGAAAATCAGCAGGTGGCGGCGCGCTCCTGTGGTTTCATATTGCAAATGAACGTCATCAAAAAGCAACATTTTAAAAAGTGAAAAAAAAATGCAAAAACCTAGCAACCCCCTAAAATGCTTTCTGGACTGTTTTTTGAAATTCTTTTTGATTTGTGTCTACACACGTATAAGAACTTCATCAACATACTTTAGTCATTATTTATTTTTTACTTGTGCATATGTTTTGTCCATTTGCAATGTGATTTCATAGGAGTCAAAAGTAACTATTTTTGGGGCCAAATGCCATAAGAAATTTGACATGCTCAAAAATCCTGCAGAAATGCCAAATTGACTGGCCTGATGAACACAGGATGGCCGGGCATTGATCGCTCGTTGTGTTTTCTTTATGTTCATTGGTTTATGTTTTCTCACTTTTGCAAATTCACTGTGCATTTGCAATATGGTTCAATGGGCATTTACCATCACGAATTTGTCATGCTATAAAATCTTGCAGGAATGCGAAATTGATGGCTGGGCAGTGATTCTGGTACCTCACTGTTTAAATATATTGCAACTGGACAATAGTCACCAGCAAGTCACTGTCCATCAGTCAATTGATATCATTTGTTTAGTAGCCAACTATCACATACTACAGAGCTGGCCCAAAATTCACAACTCCTTCTATTCAAACCATAATAAAAACGTAGTTGCGTTCCAGCTGCGGGTCAGTTCTGATGTTATGTGTAGGCCTAGCTGAGGCAACCTGAATCCCAAGTTTTGGCTCGATAGGTCATTTGGTGCCAGAGCAAGACTCTAATTGGTGCTGAAAATACACTTTTTTCCCCCATGCCTTGCCACGGGGTCAGTCTATGGGCCGAGGCGGTCGCAATGCACCTAGTCTGCGACTCTGGGACATTTCTAAATGTTGTCATTTTCGTGATGGTCAAAATGAATTGAAGTCATTGCAAATGTACGAGGCTGTTTCTCGGTCCGAGGGAGCCACGTAACTCACCACGCACTCACCATCGACCTGAGGTCCAGAACAGATTTTGGGTTTGACGTTTCTTTTAAAGTTCCAACAAGGTTAACTAATACAGGCACTGTCTCTACGCACCCAATGGGTCCCTCCTGCCAAGCTGTGTGTGATTTAGTTTTCTTTGAAATTTTATGGGAAAAATGACTGATTTCCAGTTCATGGGGTTGCCTAATCACACATGAAGTTTTGAAAGATCTGACCTTTTAACCCTTGGAAACAGCCAATATGACACAATTTAAGGCACTTCCGGTTGGCACAGGAAGCTATAAATAAACTCATATCCTGACTGGGGTATGCCTTTACAGAATCCTGAGTTATTTACGGAGGGTTTTGTGAGTTATTTCAGGAAATCACAAATCTCGCAGAGCTCCGCAGCTTTAAATAAGATTTGTATGAACACCCTGCAACTGGATCTGTTACTGTTTAAAAAAAAAAAAAACATCACCAATTTGACATTGTACGATTTCTCTTAAATGACGATAGATAAATGGCTGGTTCTTTTTTTTATTGACACCAGAGGCTCCTTGACTTTGACGTGAAGTGGAAAAATTATTGCTCTATTTTCATTTTGGACCTTTCTTCCCAGAAAAATGGCCTGGCTCAAACCGTTGAGGCCCTGGAACAAGATGGCGTCTGGCCAACTGCCCGTATGCCAAACCTACACTCACAAGTTTCGGCCAAATATTTTCCGTTTAGAGTACGTGATTCGTGATGTTTTGTACATTTTTGCAATTGATTTGCTTATGCCCTCTTGTGGGATTTACCGGGACAGTGGAAAAATGCAAATTGGATTATTTTATAAAGCGAAACCGAATCTGTTTGACTTCCCGGTAGATCCGGCCCTGCCGCACGGCCCGGCGCCCGATCCGTGAATTTTAGAAACGTTTTTCGGAAGTCTAGTAAGGGACCGTATATTTGCAATATGGACTTTCTCACTAAACATATGGCAAAATGTTCCCTTAAGGTGTGTTGCTACTGATATTAGGCTCTGTATGCTACTGTAAAGTGAGAAGGAAATGTGCTGTTGTCTGGTCCCAGATCTGTTGGTGTTTATTTTTAGGTGCCCATGCCTCTTTGGCAGGGGACCTCTGCATATACAAATTATACCCTTTACAAATGTAATAAAATGTACAAGGACAAACAATCCCGTTCGTCAGCAAAAGTGTTCCCTGATCAACAATTTGAACTGCCTGAGGCCCCAGAACAGCAAGTTGAATGGAACAGTCAAACTGATCTGGGACCAGGCTGACACAATGTGCTGCTGTCATTCTGTGCTCTAGGATCCTGTTGTGGACCGGCTTGTCTTGCCCTGAAGAACTCCACCAGTGATTTGTCCAACACCTACGCTACTGCTCTGCTGCCTACACCTTCACCCTGGCGGGTGACATGGAGACACGGGCCCGGCTTCTGCAGCACCTCGACACCATCTCATTTCAAGAGGGTGAGCGATATCCTGGTAGCTGTCTTGCCTTGATTGAGCATGCCTGGATAATGGAGTACTCTAAAAGTGCAAACCATCTGGCACTCCAGATGGGCCCAATACAATTAATAATTTAAAAATATTGTTAAGAAAAAAATACCCTAAAATTGTTTTGGAAATTAATTTGGGAGGTCAGAACTTTTGTATTGTGTTAGTCTGTATTAGGGTGAATAAGAGTCCTTATTCTGGTGTGTGCTCCTCAGGGTCTCCTGCACTGGTCCCAGTCTCCTCGGAGACCTCACCACTCCCTGGAGGTGGAGATCAGCTCTACGTTCTGCTGGCGTCCTCAGTTGCCTCTTCTCCGGTCGACCTCTGACCTGGGCTACGCCTCCCGCATCGTCAGGTGGCTGGTGAGACAGCAGAAGCGCCTACGGAGGCTTCTCTTCCACCCAGGTATACTTCCTAAACACCAGTGGTCTGAAACAGTGCACTAGTACAAACATTGACTCGTATCAGACCACAGGGCATGTGTTCTCCATGTCAACCTGGTGAGGCTCACTTCCACTGAGAGCTAAAAACCATCATCGTAATGGATAGGTGGGATTTAGTCACTTTAGCAACTGTTCAATGTGAGGGAAAATAATCAACCCTTTAAAATGGTCTCTTTTCATTTTGAACTGATTGTCCTGTGGTGTGCATGTCTAGGACACGGTGGTGGCCCTCCAGGCCCTGGCTCTCTACTCCACCAGGGTGTTCAGTAGAGGAGGAGCCAGCACGGTGACGGTAAGGTCTCCCAGTGGGGACCGGTGCCTCTTCCATGTGAACCAAAACAACAAGCTTCTGTATCAGGAGAGGGTGCTGCAGGACACAGAAGGGAAGTACAGCGTTGAAGTGCAGGGCAGTGCTTGTGCCTCAGTGCAGGTCAGTGAATACACATCTCTGCTCCAGTCCTGTGGCGCAAGATGCACTTTAATACACATTACAGGGAAGCTGTTTCTTCTGGCTCATAAAATGTTTGTATTCGGACAGGATGGTTTCCCTGACTTCCTCTTCTCTATCCCAGGTGGTGCTCCGCTACAACGTCCCTACTCCTACCAGAAGCACAACGCTCAGTATCCAGGTGACTCCAGAGATGGACTGCAACAGGAAGTCTTTGAGACCCAGAGTCACGCTGAAGCTCCAGTCTCTGTAAGAATGAAGGACAAATTTGTATGAATTATTTTAAATGTGTCATCTTGGAGTGTGATCTGCAGAATGGGTTTGACCCAAATGAATTAGTTTTGTTATACCTGTGTATAGGTTATTGACCTTCTCGTTGGTACCTCGGCTTGGATCAGTCAGAATGCTTATCTGGTCTTTATGGCTAAAATAATCCAAGCATTTGATTATTAAAATCCGTTGTCAATCATCTTTCTCAGATATCATGGAAAGGAGCTCACCACCAATATGATTATAGTGGATTTGAAAATGCTCTCTGGGTTTTCTCCAGATCCAGACTCTTTGGGGAGGGTGAGTTGTTGGGACCTTTATCCGTGGATGTCTTGCCTCATCTGTGTCCCTTTGTTTAAGGATGAAGGTTCTTTGTTCATGCAATATCAATGACTTGTCTTCACAGCTGAGGGGTTCAAGTCAAGTGGATCGTGTTGATATCAAAGATGACCATGTGTTAATGTACTTGACAGAGGTGAGGTGAAAACCATCTATCGGTTTGAAACCATTCACATGGCGCTTCATTTAAACATAATATATTTTGATGTACAGTTACTTCTGCTTCGATCATTTAATGACCCGTGTGTTTGTTTTTCTCCCAACAGCTGATATCACTACTTCCTTTCCGCATCACCCTGGACATCATACAGGAGCTCCCAGTACAGAATCTAAAGCCAGCAGTGGTCAAGATCTATGACTACTACCAGCCAAGTAAGTTACTCTACTAACCCCTCTTCTGGGGAACATTTGGTCAACTTGTTTTCATTTACTGAGACGGAGCTGTCTTGCGGTTACAGGTGACCAGGCTGAGACAGAATACGTCTTCCCTTGCAACTAGGGGTTCCAAACTGGTGAGCTACTTGAGATCTGTAGTTATTGGTGATGAATTGTGTTCTAGGTGACTCGCGTACTATACATGATTTTAGGGAGCCAGTCTTCCTTTAATCTAAATGCTGGTCAGTTTGCTGACGGCTTCATTAAATGTCTTTGCTCCTCGACAGATGGAAGAAGATGTCACACCTGCAACCCTTGAGACGTCTTTCAAAAACTATGGATCTGGAAATAAAGTGTTTGATTAGAACCCCTTTCTGGAGCCTTTTGTCTTTGAGTAGTGAGGTGAATATTGAGGCAGTGGTGTTCATCCTGGGGTACATTAAGGAATGTGATTGGGTCCAGTAAACAGAGCAGCTCTCTGGAGGTGTAGTTTCCATCTGTGCTGTTAATCAGTGTCGCCAATTGTACAAAAGTGTACGTAACTTTGGGTTCTCATCTGTTTTGTTCCTCAGTCTGTGACATGGACCCCTGTAGTCATGAAGCCCTGGTTCTTTTAGTTCTCATCAGGGAATCAGCAAGATGTGGTGGTCAACGCCTCACAAATCAATGAGATTAACTGAACAATTGACGACCCAACAGATAC